>NC_056748.1:1054168742-1054353742 GCF_019279795.1 Protopterus annectens
AAATAATAGGAATATGCCAAAGCTCTGATATTAAGCAGAGATATCTCAAAATGTACCACTTATATAAGGCAAGACAGGATGTTAGTGATGAGCTGAAACTACCCCCCACTGATATCAATGGCTACACAGAAATTCTAAAAAGTACTCTGTAGAGAGACAGCCACACCTTCAGTTGAGTTAATATTCAGTGAAAAACACAAATAAATTAAATACAATACTATATGCAAAAGAGCAGATGAAAGTGTACTTAAATTCACTTATACATCCAGCTGATTTCAGGTAGATGTTTGCCAGCTAAAGCTCTTATATTAAGCAGAGATAACTCAAAATGTACCACTTATATAAGGCAAGATAGGATGTTAGTGATGAGCTGAAACTACCCCCCACTGCTATCAATGGCTACACAGAAATTCTAAAAAAGTACTCTGTAGAGAGACAGCCACATCTTCAGTTGAGCTAATATTCAGTGAAAAACACAAATAAATAAATTAAATACAATACTTTATGCAAAAGGGCAGATAAAAGTGTACTTAAATTCACTTATATGTCCAGCTGATTTCAAGTAGTTGTTAGCCGCCAAAGCTCTGATATGAATCAGAGATAACTCAAAATGTACCACTTATATAAGGCAAGACAGGATGTTAGTGATGAGCTGAAACTACCCCCACTGCTATCAATGGCTACACAGAAATTCTAAAAAGTACTCTGTAGAGAGACAGCCACACCTTCAGTTGAGTTAATGTTCAGTGAAAACACAAATAAATAAATACAATACTATATGCAAAAGAGCAGATAAAAGTGTACTTAAATTCACTTATACATCCAGCTGATTTCAGGTAGATGTTAGCCAGCCAAAGCTCTGATATTGCTGAAACTACCATACCACTGCTTATTGGCTACACAGACATTTAGAAAGTGAAAGTACTCTAGAGACAGCCATACCTTCAGTTGAGTTAATATTCAGTGAAAGGTGTACTTAAATTCACTTATACGTCCAGCTGATTTCAGGTAGATGTTATCAGGCCAAAGCTCTGATATTAAGCAGAGATAACTCAAAATTTACTACTTATATAAGGCAATACAGGATGCTAGTGATGAGCTGAAACTACCCCAACTGCTATCAATGGCTACACAGAAATTCTAAAACGTACTCTGTAGAGAGACAGCCACAACTTCAGTTGAGTTAATATTCAGAGAAAAAGTCAAATAAATAAATTAAATACAATACTATATGCAAAAGAGCAGATAAAAGTGTACTTAAATTCATTTATACGTCCAGCTGATTTCAGATAGATGTTAGCCGGCGAAAGCTCTGATATTAAGCAGAGATAACTCAAAATGTACCATTTATATAAGGCAAGACAGGATGTTAGTGATGAGCTGAAACTACCCCCACTGCTATCAATGGCTACACAGAAATTCTAAAAAGTACTCTGTAGAGAGACAGGCACACCTTCAGTTGAGTTAATGTTCAGTGAATACACAAATAAATTAATACAATACTATATGCAAAAGAACAGATAAAGGTGTACTTAAATTCACTTATACGTCCAGCTGATTTCAGGTAGATGTTAGCCGGCCAAAGCTCTGATATTAAGCAGAGATAACTCAAAATGTACCACCTATATAAGGCAAGACAGGATGTTAGTGATGAGCTAAAACTACCCCCACTGCTATCATTGGCTGCACAGAAATTCTAAAACGTATTCTGTAGAGAATCCTTGGTGGTAGTGCTGTGGTAGCATTGTCGCCTCACTGTAAGAATCTGTCCGATTCGATTCTCAGAGCGTCTTCTGCATGGAGACATGCATGAATGGGCATACCTTCATTGAAGGTTGTGCATCCGGGCTGGTAAGTCGGCACGTAAAAATCAACTACCAATCATTAGCGGACCGGAGTTCTGCTGTGGCGACCCCTAACCGGGAAAAGCCGAAAGACAGAACACCTCTGTAGAGAGACAGCCACACCTTCAGTTGAGTTAATATTCAGTCAAAAACACAAATAAATAAATTAGATACAATACTATATGCAAAAGAGCAGATAAAAGTGTACTTAAATTCACTTATATGTCCAGCTGATTTCAGGTAGATGTTAGCCAGCCAAAGCTCTGATATTAATCAGAGATAACTCAAAATGTACTACTTATATAAGGCAAGACAGGATTTTAGTGATGAGCTGAAATTACCCCCCACTGGTATCAATGGCTACACAGAAATTCTAAAAATTACTCTGTAGAGAAACAGCCACACCTTCAGTTGAGTTAATATTCAGTGAAAAACACAAATAAATTAAATACAATACTATATGCAAAAGTGCAGATTAAAAGTGTACTTAAATTCAAGTATACGTCCAGCTGATTTCAGCTAGATGTTAGCTGGCCAAAGCTCTGATATTAAGCTGAGATAACTCAAAATGTACCACATATATAAGGCAAGACAGGATGTTAGTGATGAGCTGAAAGTGACCCCCACTGCTATCAATGGCTACACAGAAATTCTAAAAAAGTACTCTGTAGAGAGACAGCCACACCTTCAGTTGAGTTAATATTCAGTGAAAAACACAAATAAATAAAGGAAATACAATACTATATGCAAAAGAGCAGATAAAAGTGTACTTAAATTCACTTATACATCCAGCTGATTTCAGGTAGATGTTTGCCAGCTAAAGCTCTTATATTAAGCAGAGATAACTCAAAATGTACCACTTATATAAGGCAAGACAGGATGTTAGTGATGAGCTGAAACTACCCCCACTGCTATCAATGGCTACACAGAAATTCTAAAAAGTACTCTGTAGAGAGACAGCCACACCTTCAGTTGAGTTAATATTCAGTGAAAAACACAAATAAATAAATTAAATACAATACTATATGCAAAAGAGCAGATAAAAGTGTACTTAAATTCACTCATACGTCCAGCTGATTTCAAGTGGATATTTGCTTGCCAAAGCTCTGATATTAAGCAGAGATGACTCAAAATGTACCACTTATAAGGCAAGACAGGATGTTAGTGATGAGCTGAAACTACCCGCACTGCTATCAATGGCTACACAGAAATTCTAAAAAGTACTCTGTAGAGAATCCGCGGTGGTGGTGCTGCGGTAGCGTTGTCGCCTCACAGTAAGATGCTGTCCGGTTCGATTCTCAGAGCTTCTTCTGCATTGAGACATGCGTGAATGGGCGTACCTTTATTGAAGGTTGTGCGTCAGGGCTGGTAACTCGGCACGTAAAAATCAACTACCAATCATTAGTGGACCGCAGTTCCGCTGTGGCGACCCCTAAGCAGGAAATGCCGAAAGACACAGCAACTCTGTAGACAGACAGCCACACCTTCAGTTGAGTTAATTTTCAGTGCAAAACACAAATAAATAAATTAAATACAATGTTATATGCAAAAGAGCAGATAAAAGTGTACTTAAATTCACTTATACGTCCAGCTGATTTCAGGTAGATGTTAGCCGGCCAATGCTCTAATATTAAGTAGAGATAATTCAAAATGTACAACTTATATAAGGCAAGACAGGATGTTAGTGATGAGCTGAAAGTACCCTCCAGTGCTATCAATGGCTACACAGAAATTTCAAAAAACTACTCTGTAGAGAGACAGCCACACCTTCAGTTGAGTTAATATTCAGTGAAAAACACAAATAAATAAATTAAATACAATACTATATACAAAAGAGCAGATAAAAGTGTACTTAAATTCACTTATATGTCCAGCTGATTTCAGGTAGATGTTAGCCAGCCAAAGCTCTGATATTAAGCAGAGATAACTCAAAATGTACCACTTATATAAGGCAAGACAGGATGTTAATGATGAGCTGAAACTACCCCCACTGCTATCATTGGCTACACAGAAATTCTAAAAAGTACTCTGTAGAGAGACAGCCACACCTTCAGTTGAGTTAATATTCAGTGAAAAACACAAATAAATTAAATACAATACTATATGCAAAAGAGCAGATTAAAAGTGTACTTAAATTCACTTATACGTCCAGCTGATTTCAGGTAGATGTTAGCTGGCCAAAACTCTGATATTAAGCTGAGATAACTCAAAATGTACCTTTTATTTAAGGAAGTCAGGATGTTAGTAATGAGCTGAAACTGTCTCCCACTGCTATCAATGGCTACACAGAAATTCTAAAAAAGTACTCTGTAGAGAGACAGCCACACCTTCAGTTGAGTATTAACTCCGTGAAAAACACAAATAAATAAATTAAATACAATACTATATGCAAAAGAGCAGATAAAAGTGTACTTAAATTCACTTATATGTCCAGCTGATTTCTGGTAGATGTTAGCCCGCCAAAGCTCTTATATTAAGCAGAGATAACTCAAAATGTACCACTTATGTAAGGCAAGACAGGATGGTAGTGATGAGCTGAAACTACCCGCACTGCTATCAATGGCTACACAGAAATTCTAAAAAGTACTCTGTAGAGAGACAGCCACACCTTCAGTTGAGTTAATATTCAGTGAAAAACACTAATAAATTAAATACAATACTATATGCAAAAGAGCAGATAAAAGTGTAAATAAATTCACTTATACTTCCAACTTATTTCAGGTAGATGTTAGCCGGCCATAGCTCTGATTTTAAGCAGAGATAACTCAAAATGTGCCACTTATATAAGGCAAGACAGGATTTTAGTGATGGGCTGAAACTACCCCCCACTGCTATCAATGGCTACACAGAAATTCTAAAAAAGTACTCTGTAGAGAGACAGCCACACCTGCATTTGAGTTAAGATTCAGTGAAAAACACAAATAAATAAATTAAATACAATACTATATACAAAAGAGCAGATAAAAGTGTACTTAAATTCACTTATACGTCCAGCTGATTTCAGGTAGATGTTAACCGGCTAAAGCTCTTATATTAAGCAGAAATAACTCAAAATGTACCACTTATATAAGGCAAGACAGGATGTTTGTGATGAGCTGAAACTACCCCCCCACTGCTATCAATGGCTAGATAGAAATTCTAAAAAAGTACTCTGTATAGAGACAGCCACACCTTTAGTTGAGTTAATATTCAGTGAAAAACACAAATAAATAAATTAAATACAATACTATATGCAAAAGAGCAGATAAAGGTGTACTTAAATTCACTTATACGTCCAGTTGATTTCAGGTAGATGTTAGCCGGCCAAAGCTCTGATATTAAGCAGAGATAACTCAAGATGTACCACTTATGTAAGGCAAGACAGGATTTTAGTGATTGGCTGAAACTACCCCCCACTGCTGTCAATGGCTACACAGAAATTCTAAAAAGTACTCTGTAGAGAGACAGCCACACCTTCAGTTGAGTTAATATTCTTTGAAAAACACTAATAAATTAAATACAATACTAGATGCAAAAGAGCAGATAAAAGTGTACTTAAATTCACTTATACATCCAGTTGATTTCAGGTAGATGTTAGGTGGCCAAAGCTCTGATATTAAGCTGAGATAACTGAAAATGTACCACTTATATAAGGCAAGACAGGATGTTACTGATGAGCTGAAACTACCCCCACTGCTATCAATGGCTACACAGAAATTCTAAAAAGTACTCTGTAGAGAGACAGCCACACCTTCAGTTGAGTTAATATTCAGTGAAAAACACAAATAAATAAATTAAATACAATACTATATGCAAAAGAGCAGATAAAAGTGTACTTAAATTCACTTATACATCCAGCTGATTTCAGGTAGATGTTAGCCGGCCAATGCTCTAATATTAAGTAGAGATAATTCAAAATGTGTCACTTCTGTATGGCAACACAGGATGTTAGTGATTAGCTGAAACTACCCCCTTACTGCTATCAATGGCTACACAGAAATTCTAAAATGTACTCTGTAGAGAGACAGCCACACCTTCAGTTGAGTTAATATTCAGTGAAAAACACAAATAAACAAATTAAATACAATACTATATGCAAAAGAGCAGATAAAAGTGTACTTAAATTCACTTATACGTCCAGCTGATTTCGGGTAGATTTTAGCCGGCCAAAGCTGTGATATTGTTTGCTTGCTTGATAGCCAGTTCTGTATTTAATCCACATTGATTGATTCTTGTTTAAGTATTTAATTTTAATGGAAGTTCATACGCTATCACCAATCATGCTACATGATAACTACAGCCCTATTTGTACTGCTGTTTCCATGATCAGTACTAACGTTTAGTTTTTGTTGTTAGTCCTAACTCCATCTTTTTTTGTGTTTTATTTTTTTTTTTTAATTCCTCAATGCACTATTTTTTAGGCAGGGTATTGCACTTTTATGTTGGTAAGGACAGAAAGTGTTCCAATGTTAGGCAACTTTTGCCTCCTTAACTGCTTTATAGTTTCAAGATTGTAACTCCTCCTGCCTGTGGCTACGTGCTATCCAGGGTCACTTCCCAAGATACCATCTCCCTTTTGTTCTACTTAACTTTTTATTACTCAACAACTGATCACAAGGCATGGTTTCATCCATTTCTGCCTCCCCCTGTAATTTCACTTCCTTTATATTTGTTTCCTTCCCTGCCTGTCTACTCTAAGCAATGCCTATACTCCCAGCTTTACCCAGTTATTTCTGTGATTGCTGTATACACTAAATCTGATTATGCTTTGATACTTTAATGAGGGTGATGCACTGGCTACCTTAACAAACTACTGTACTTAGCCATCCTCACTAACAAGAAGAGTGTTAAAGTAGTTAAAAGAAGTTTGGCCAAGTATGACCAACACACCCCTTTTGAAGAATGTCTTCAGCTACATGACCATACATAGAATGTCTTCAGCTACATAACCATACATAGAATGTCTTCAGCTACATGACCATACATAGAATGTCTTCAGCTACATGACCATACATAGAATGTCTTTGGCTACATGACCATACATAGAATGTCTTCAGCTACATGACCATACATAGAATGTCTTCGGCTACATGACCATACATAGGTAGGATCAGAATCTTGTCTTAAAGCTCAATGATATTGTTCAGTTTTCATTTCAGAAGTAGTACAGACATGACCAAAGACAGTACTCGTCTAAGTCAGCACTGGCTGCAGAGAGGCAGAAGCCCTGACTGCAGAACAGCCAGACTTAGTTTAGTTAGCAGCTCTAAGGGTTGATGGAGTTGGCAGAGGATGTGTACTGCTGCATTCCCTTGGAAGAGGAGTAACACTGTATAGACATCTAAACATTTTTTTTTTGGCCTGCCAAGCACTGTCTACTGGAAGCCATCAGTAACAAGTGCATAGGAGAATGCATTCCTGGCCTGGGCACTGTAGACCCCCACAGTGATGCTGGTATCTTGTTTCATTGCCCAGGATGTGGAGTTAGGCCATTAAAATATTCCCATAGCCAAGATGTCATTGAAGTCATGAGCAACCCTCTCTACATTTCTGTGGATTCTCCACTACAGAGTACCAAATGGACTCACTCAGAAGGCATGTAACTAAAAGAGTGTAGAAAAGTGCTGAGCTAAACATGGAGAGGGAGTAATGTGATTGATTAAAATTTAACAACACATTGGTTTTAACCTTCATGAGCCTTTTAGACAAGCAAATTAGCTTGTCTTTATATGCCGAGTAAGTAATTCACCTCAAAACAGCATTGTTTACCTACCAATAGTTTCATAGTTAAGTACTAGACTAGCTGCCTTTGTGTGGTCATTTAAAGCCTAGACAATTTCCCCCAGTGGTCAGAATCAAACCCTGTACCTTGTGTTTATGGGGAAAAAGCACCTTAATGTGAGCCTTTAACCCTTTGCCAACATATGTTTATTTTACGTGTGTGTGTGTGTGTGTGTGTGTGTGTGTGTGTGTGTGTGTGTGTGTGTGTGTGTGTGTGTGTGTGTGTGTGTATTTGCTGACTGGGCTGTAGCACTGATTCACATGAAACATTTTTTAACATGAGATTAACGTGTAAAGGAACATAATCCATAAATAATAGCACATTACAGCAGTGTAAGACTGAGAGTTACCTTCTAGATTGAGTGCATTGTTAAAATCGGTCATTCTGCTTCACAGTCTTTTCTTGTTGTGAGGGATCATTTCTTATCCCCTTTCTGTGTTGCATTTTTAACTATACTGTGCCATTTGTAATCACATTTAAGAAGGGAAATTTGGGGATGACAACAGTCACTACAACGATCACTTCCATTATGGATTAACTAAGCCTTCAAAGAAGTGGAGCTTTATTATATGTTTAGACTAAGTATAATTTTGTTGAGTTTAACTATAAATTGAGCATGATTCTGCACTTGGAAACCAATAATAAATCATGTCCACATTCTGTTAATTACTTGATATCTGAAATAACTCTTTTTAGAGAGCCAGGTGTCACATACTTAACTTGACTGTTAGAAAGTTCATTTGTGGGGTTAAAATTACATGTCTTCTGTCTCTTCAGTATGTTCTGAGAGATTGATTACACTGTATAAGGTAGTAAGATGTCAGATACATTGCTGTGTGATGTACATTTATTCCTCAGGTGACATCTATAAATTCAAAAAGGTACAAAAATATTTCACAAAACAAAACAAGTGTCCTGAATAAGTTACTTATGTTCCGGGTATACAGTTTATGCAGAGAAGATTTAATTTCTGTTTTTAAAATCTTAGCCATTTAAGACCATTTTTGCTACTTTGGGACTGATGCTGTATTATGTACCTAACAACCAGGAATAACAGTCAGAAATTAGAAATTGACAAATACAATGCCAACATAAAAAGTAATTTCACTCCCGGAAGAGTGGCTAAAACTTTGGATAAACTCCATATTTTGATAAGATTAGCTAGGTACCTTCACTTATTTAAAACAAATGCTACATTTTTGTATGTGAGAATATATTGTAAATGAAACAAGACTCAGAATTCAGCAAAGCAGAAAGTTCTTTTTTCATATACTTTTATTTTTTATTTTACCAACTTCTGCTTTGCAATATCATCCTATCTCAATACTTCTCATTTTAGGTAAAATTATCTACAGCCAAATTACTGCTTATTTACATCAGTACCATCTTCTATGCAGGAAGCAACATGGATTCTGGTCTGGACACAGCACCATAACAGCTCTCTGCTCCCCTCACAGATGACATCCTATCCAAAATGGACAAAGGCAACCTGAGAGGAGTCATCTATATTGACCTTGTTAAAACAAATTGCAGCCAAGGACAGGACCTCAAATGGAAACGGTTCTCTTTATTGGATACAACCACAATCCAATAAAGAGAATCGTTTCCATTTGAGGTCCTGCCCTTGGCTGCAATTTGTTTCTTTGGAGTTGTATTGTGTGATTCTGGTTCCCTAGTCATGACCTTATAAAAGCCTTTGATCTAATTGACCATAACTTACCATTTAACAAATTAACTGAAATAGGCATTAGTGTTGTTGTAAAATCTGCAGACTTCCACACCAATAGATCCTTTAAGGTGAGAGTAGACACCACCACCTCTGAAACAGCCCCCCAGAGTTACACTTTAGCCCCTCTGCTGATTTCCATATTTATCAACAAACTTATATCTGATAATCCCCATATACCACTAATTCTTTATGCAGATGACATGGGCATCTGTAGGTCAAACATATCACATTCTGTTGTACAAACTCAGCTCCGAGATGACCTCCAAACTCTCAGCCAGTAGCTAATAGGCCAGAACCTCATACTCAATCCCTCAAAAACAAAAGCAATGCTATTTGTAACCAACCAAAAAATAGCCAAAGCACCAAGCTTCCTTAATATTAAAGATGTTAACAATACCACTGTAGAAACTACCACATCCTACAAATAGCTTGGCATTTGGCTTGACTAATCTCTTAACATTCAGCTACTCATTCAAAATGATCAACACACTGCTGTGTGGGTACACCAGCTATTGCCTTTTCTGTCCAAGCTAGCCATCTCGACTCGAATATGGGCTACCCATTATAGGGGTTGCCTGAAAGAAAAATGCCACCACCTTATACACCATCTGTGATAAAATCTGCCATTTCACTGCCCCAATAATGAAAACTACTGCCTAACTCACACCAACGCTAAATGGCTCCCAATATATTTGAGTGTCAATCTGCTAACTAGGACCACTAATTCACAAAGCCCTTTCTCCTGAGACATCTTTCCCCCTGAAACCCCCACATATAATCTCAGAGGTATCTCTTAATCTCAACCCACCTGATTAACTGCAAAAACTAACCCATGTTGCACTGACCATGCATTCTCCATCCTAGCACCTAAACTGTGGGACTCCAAAAGTTCTTGGACTTCAGACAACAGCTCAAGGAGCACCTCTTCACCCAAATAAAGTGTGGCTACATTTACTCAGGTCACATTGCATGAACTCTGCAGCTGTCTTACACCGTTTTATCCCTATTTCATTCTTCCTTATCTCATCACCTTACTTACTGCCTCTGATTCGTCCGATTTCCTTCTTCTCTTTGCATCTCCCACACTTCTTTCTACT
Source organism: Protopterus annectens (assembly GCF_019279795.1). NCBI lineage: Eukaryota > Metazoa > Chordata > Ceratodontiformes > Protopteridae > Protopterus > Protopterus annectens. Next base: position 1,054,179,174 of record NC_056748.1, read on the forward strand.
CCTCTTCCCTCTGCATGCCTCTCTCACTTCTTCCTGCAACTATTCTCACCTAATTATTCTAATGTCTTCATGCCTTTCTGTTCAGTGATATGTTCCTATCCCTGTAGCATAAGCCATCTCATTCATTATGGCTATGTCTTATCCATAAAGCTCTGCTAAGCATAATTCCATTTTTCCATCCATGTATTGACATTGTAAACTGCTAATTGAACTAAATGTATCATATTCTTGCATCTGTATTTGTGTGTGTTTGCATATGTGTGTGTATGTGTATGTATATATATATATATATATATATATATATATATACACACACACACACACACACACACACACACACACACACACATTTGTTTTTAGTATATCCTTCTATCTGTAAATATGTATTATTCAATTCTTATGTGATCCTATTCAATCAGGCTCTGCCTGCCAATGGTTCATTCAGATCAGTGCATTATCCTGGTAAACAAATATAAATATTTTATTTTACATTTGTTTATCAATGTAGTGCATTGATTCCAACTGACCATTTGCAGGTAATAATAATAATAGTAATACTCATTTGTTAACCAGGTAGGCCCACCGGACACACACTGTCTCTTTTCAATGGTGACTGGGAGCAATGTTTGGTTAAGTTACTTGTTCAAGATCACACAGTAGGTAAATGAGGACTAAAGTACAGTTATGTAAGTTGAACTTAACCATAATAGTAGATGTTTGAATTATCACTGTTGCAGTAGCCTTAGATCCCACCAAGTATATAGCAGCAAGCCAGCTTCCAAAGCTTTAGGGCACCTTCCACACACCCCAGCTGTCAAACAGCTCAAGCTGAGCTGACTAAAAGACAAGTTTAGGTGCGAAGCCCTTCAGAGCTTTCCTGCCAGAAGAGAGATAGGGAGGCTAAGCCGTGAAAGGACAAGGCTAGTAATAAATGTCCACACCTTGGCATAAAAAAGGCACCCAAGGGGGATGGAGGGAGGCAGTGGCTACTGCAGCAGTGAACACTTAATGTTATAGTAAGTTCAACGTACACAACTTTAGTATTATCTTCATATTGATCACTGCTGCTGTACCTTAGCTATATGGGTAGATTACCATAGGTAACTATATTTCAGAGGTGGAAAGAAAAGGGTCCAGCATCCCCTGAAGAATGGTCGTACAAAGCATGATCTAGATAGCAGGAATCCAGTTTTTAGCGCTTTGTAAAATTATGTACAGAGGACCATGTAGCAGGTTCTGGAATACTTCTAGAATCCAACCCTTTCCAAAAAGCCATAAAAGAAGCCAAGTTCCATGTAGAATGACCCTTGACCCTGCCTAGAATAGATTTGCTATGCTGAGTATAACAAAATGTAAGCCATAGACAACCTTTTGGAAATGGTCTGTTTTGACACCAGTTGTCCCTTCTTCTTACCTTCACAAAAAATGATTGCTTGATCAGATGATCTAAAATATTTAGTTCTGCCAAGATAGTACCTAAGTTGTCTATGGACATCCAAAGTATGGAGAATCCTTTCTCCCTCATTTTTAGGTTCAGGAAAGAAAACACATAAATGGATAGTTTGCCTTAAAGTTTAGGTAAAAAAGAAGGATTAGTTCTCAAAGAAAGCAAGGTAGGTTTGGCTCACCATTAGACCTTGGAACTCATATACCCTTCTTGCAGAGGTCAGAGCAAACTGTCTTCCATGTTAAGAACCTCAAGTCAGTCAGATTAGCTGGTTCAAATAGAACAAGAGTTAGTTTTTCTAACACAAAGTTAAGATCCCAAGGAGGGGCCAGCAGTTTACTTGGATGGATCTTATGCAAAACCTCTTTCTAGAGCATTTTGATATGCAACTATCTTGAAAAGGAGGATCCATGGGCCGACATGCTGAAATGGCCTCACTTAACTGGCTTGAACTTCCAACCAACTAACGTATTTACAGCTATTCACAGCACACAAAATTATCTTCAAACCCTCAAACTGCCCAGCCCTTTCTTCCATCCTAACCCACTATCATCCAAATAGACTACTTAGATCTGAAAATCAACTTCTCCTGCAAGTAGACAAACCTAAACTCCCAGTTGGAATTTATATCTTCACTTCTTCAAACCTTCTTTTATCACCACTCAAAAAAAATATCTTTCAATTTATCTACCTTTGCTCACTATCTACACCTCCATCCCACTCTGTAGAACTGTGCTGCTTATATTCTCTGAATACCTAGAAAGTACTGCCAAGCCACTGTTTTTCTTTTTATTCTTATTTAGTCTTTACTGTTATAATACAATTACTTGATTACTTTGTATCTTTCATCTACACAAATTTGTACATACCATCTATTTACACACTCTTTTCTAATATTATATAAAGCAGTCTGTTTTGTTATACTGTTTGTACCTACTGTTGTATATATTTTATGTACTGTTATACTAACTTATGTTGTGGAGCTTTTCTCTCTAGGCCTCTGCTGAAAATAGGTTATTTTGGCCCAGTGGACTTTCCTGGTAAACAAATGCCAATAAATAAATAAATGAACCTTGATAGAGGAATAAGAAAGACCATAATATAGTAACTCACACAAATATTGTAAATCCAGACAACTAGCCCTGAATATATCTAGCTCAGTATGTTGTTGACCCCAACTAGAAAACCTTTTCCAGTTGGTACTATATGATTTTCTAGGAGCAGGCTTTCTTGTCTCCATGTCCTCAAAAAACAGGTGCATAAAATAAATTAATACCCCATTATCCAGGCAGCCAATTGAGGATGATTGATGTTGTCGTGCATTAAATACCCATTCTTCTGTGAATAGATCCATTTTGTGATGAAGCCTGTGGTAATTGTCCCTGGTCATTTCCAAAAGAAGGGAGAACCATGGTTGCCTGGGCCAGAAGTGAGTCACCTAAATGATCTTAGGGGATTCTTTCTGAATCTTCAGAAGTACCCTGTGTATTACTGTAAAGGCACGCAGGAACATTGCTGTCACAAGAAAAGAAAATGCATCTGTTTTCCAGGCCTTCTTGCATGGAGTCTTGGAACAGAATTTTGCCAGTTGACTGTTCAGACAGGAGGCAAAGAGATCTACTTGAGGAACTCTCAACAGATATATCAAATCTTGTAAGACCCCAGATCTAGTTTTCATTCACGAGGGTCTGCAATGGTCCTGCTCAGTTGCTCAGAATTTAAGATGCCTGTAGAGTGAGATTGTGCTGTGAAGCTATATCCCAAGCTAACATGGCTAGTCTACAAAGGGGGGTACCACCTGGTTCCCTCTTTCTTACTTGTTGTACCACATCACGTAACTACTTGAAGAGCTGCAGGGGTCCAAAAATGGTTCAGGGAATTGAGTGTCTTGATCAGGGCAAGCATCTCCTTGATATTTATTTACCATCCCACCCCCCACCCCCCTTACACTCTTATGTCTCCTGAAACAGCTCTGCAAGTAAAGCTTGAAACATCTGTGGTGACTGCTTTGGGTCAGTGAGATAGAAGGGGAGACCTTGATTTAAGGATACTTGTTGTATCCACCAACTGATTTCTCTTCTGACAAACCCCAGTACTGGGATCTAAAAAGATAAAGGGTGTTGATGCTGGGACCATAGAGATTTTAGATACCACTGTATCTTTCTCATGTGGAGTCTTGCCAGGGGTATCATGATGCCATGAGACCCAAAATCCAGAGGTATTCCCTCACAGTGACTGAAGTCTTAGTGGAAAACCTTAGAAATAAATCTAAATAAAGCCCTATTTTTCTTGTGGAAGAAAAGTTCTTTGAACTGAAATTGCTGAATTTTGTCTTTCTCTGTTTCTTTACAGCCTGCTACCTCGGGTGGCCTCCCTGCATTTCAAAACCCAAAGGAATTAGAAAAACAAGGAACATCTCCCTCTATAAACTAAGAAGACGCCATGTAACTGCTTGGTTCCCAGGCCACTCAATGCTCCCTAAAGTCTGGATATCCTCTTACAAAGGAAGCCTCAGTGTATGTAGCCTTTAACATTGCAACTTGTTGCTTACTAACTTTGTGAACTGTAAACTGTACCTTCCGCGTGCGTGATAGCAGCCTACCACAGCCCGCTTGCCTCTCTTGCCCCTCCAGCTTTTATCTTTTCTCCCCTAAAGCTCACTTAGGTTTAAATTCCATTAGTTTTAGGTTGGAACTAAACTAAACTGAGTATCCTCTTTGTCCTTCTGTCTGCCATTTCTCATTTTGCCACTAGGTGGGAGCATTTCACAGCATACATTCGTTTAGTATTAACTTTTCCCTATTCTCCACTGTTATATTTTCAGTAAATTGGCTTCTGTTCTCCAGTTTTCTAAACTGCATTATTACCCACACATGTCTTGGCTATAAATTCACACAAAAACAGACTTGTTAAAAGTTATAATACACTTACTCTATAGCTGTAGCCCCTTTTCTATCTCAGAGTCCCAGTTCACTTTTGTTTATTTTAGATTGTTATTCTCTGTAGTATCTCACTCCTTTCTTGGCTCTAACCACTCCATTCGCCCTGCGGGCTCACTCCGCTCCACTACCCTGCCCCCAATTCCCACCTGCCCCCCACTACATCTACATTTATACATCCAATAACTCCTCCCCACCAATCACAATAATATTCGCATTAAGCCTCACGCACCTGCACTTCAAATTACTCACTACCTCCTCCCACAATGCTCTACATATCAACACTCCCCATTTCCTTATTAACCCTTCTAATCTCCCTCTCCTTTCTTAGCTGTCTCACACAACATTCCAACCCTAATCATATTTTTCATACACACTCTACTAAATCATACCATTATCCTCACTCCCCCTCTTATGCACACATCTCACATGAACTTTACAACTCCAACCTAATCCACCTATTCAGACTCAAACTACCCACCGTCACACCCCAATTACATCCATCTCAAAAATGCCTTACCAAAAAATAATTTCTCTCACAACATACTATCCATCCCTTACAAACTACCTGACTCTACTCCTCCACCATATCTCCCTCTCTCTGGCCGGCAATATCCACCCTAACCCCAGACCCTTCTCCACCATTCCCTCCAGTCAACCCACAAAACCCAAGTCCATTCACTTCACTACTCTTAATGCACAAAGCCTTAGAAATAAAATCCCAAACCTCCATGCCTGGCTCTCACATAATCACCCCGACATAACCGTCATTTCAGAAACCTGGCTCAAACCCTTCATTAAAGATAATGAAATATTACCACCTGGCTACCAAATGATTTGCAATGACAGAACCCACAGAAAAGGAGGTGGAGTAGCTATAATATACCTATCCTGTCGTACCATAACTCCCTACAACAATAAAATTCCAAACTTTGCCAACGTTGAAATTAGTATAGGTCTATTAGAAATAAAGAACCACAAGTCAATATGTAATATGTGTCACTGCCCTTTATATTCCCCCTGGTGATAACATCAGTACTATTGAAAACATCCTCTCCTGGTTTTCCTCCAACATAAAAAATGAAACCTGCATCCTCGGGGACACCAACATCAACTGGACCAATATTAATTTCAAAGCCCCACCCCATACTCTAAACCTATACAACTTCACCCAAATCATTCACCCTCCAACCAGACCAAATAAAGATGGTACCATCATTGACTGGATCCTTACAACTCACCCAAATCTTATCACCAAAACTGGATCCATACTTGATTCTCTCAGTGATCATTTACAAGCTTTTGCGAACCACCCCCATCTCCTCTGCAAAAACAGCACAGCTACATCCAATCCCACAACCTCTCCTCTTTCAACCCCCTAACTTTCTCAGAATACCTAAGACATACTGACTGGTCCTCTCTGAAAACCCTTCCTCTAGATGATGCTGTATCCTATTTCAACCACTCATTCCTAACCCTCCTCAACCAACAAGCCCCCCTGAGAACCAAGCAAATCAAATCCAATCCCTGCCTCTGGTTATCCAAAGAAATTAAACTAGCCATGCATATAAGAGACAAAAAATGGAAACAATATCAAAAACAAAAAAATTCCAGCTCCCTCCCAGAGTATAAACAGCTTTGAAACTCCACAAAAAAAAACTAATAAATAAAGACCACAAATCACACTTCTCCAAGCTACAGTCCTTGCACTCAAACAATCCCAAAAAATTATGGGACTCAATCTCACCCATTCTACACCCTGGTAATAAAGAATGCCCCATCCCCAAATCCCAACATCTCCGACCTTGACACAGCCACCCAGTTCAACTCCTTTTTCACCGACTGCTTCACCAAACTTTCTTCTCCTTAAACTCAAACCCTGCCAGAAGGAGGAAGTCTTTTTATAGTGCTAGGATGGGAGAGAGAATGGAGTGGAGGGAGGTAAGGGATTGTTGTCCTGGTTGGAGTGGGAGGGGCTGGGGTGAATGTTATGGGTGATTATGTCGAATAAACTTTAACATATGAGCCTGACAATCTGAAATTCAAAGTTGCAGGAGTATACTATCTGAGAAAAAGAACTCCCCACAGAGGAATCAGAAAGAGAGTTCTTCTGAGTCTGAATAAGAAATCTAAAGACAAAACCCTAAATCTGTCACTGCAGCTTCCTGTTTAGATTCAGAATCTTGAACCTTTTCAGGAAAGGAGACATCCATGTTACTTTTACCGGAAACTACTCCACAAGAAGGACCAATATCCTGAATAAAACCCCGAGCCAGTCCAAGTAAACTACTCCTATCCAAAGAAATTTGAGGAGGAGTAGATACACACTTAGTTTTCAGTTTCTTTTTGACAGGAAAAATGGGACCAACCATGTCAATAATGGCCAGCTGCTGCTTCCCCAGGAATTGGCACAGCATTTTGACACAACAGGGAAATCTTCCCTGTTGTCTCTCCCAGGACCAACAAGAGTGGTTCTCCCTTGCCCACTGAGGGGAGACCCCAACACCCACAGAGGACGTGGCTAACCCTGGTCCATAGTGGTGGTAGGTGCTACATCATAGGGATCTGGGGTAAAAGATGAAGGGAACAAGGTACAACATATGGCCACAGCAGAGGCACCCACCTGTGGCTGAAGGGAAATTGCTAGACTGCTATGGTGGCAAAGGCTGTTTGCTTGACATTTTCTTTTTGTGGCTAGAAGAAGGATCAACCATGGAGGTGACTATCTGTTCCATGGTCAAGATGAAAATGGTGCCTCTGTGCTGGGGAAAACAAGCAACAATGTCAGTAAAACTATCAGCCCACAAAAGTTACTTTTTTGACAGAAAAGAACACAGTAAAAAGTGCTTTCAAACACTATGGCAACCCCACAACCTTAAAACAAACACAGTTTCTCCACAGAAAATAGTTTGTTAGATAACACTATCTCCACAGAAGATAGTTAATCAGTTAGATAACACTACTTTTAAACTGACAGAAACAGAGTACTCTGTTTAAAAGTACATTATAGTCTTGAGACAGTCCATTAAAACACAACACTCCACACTTTAAAATAAATAAGGGGGAAGTAATGCCATATCAGTAAAAATACAAAAAAATTGTTTCCCCAAAAGGGAACTTATCTGCCCAGCTAAGGAAAGCAGAAGCCAACTGTCAATCTTTAGAAGCATCAGAAGAGAGTACTCTTCAGTGGCAGTAAAGCTGTGGAGGGCTTCACATTCAAACTTGTTTAAAAATAGGGTGGAAATAAATAGAGAGAGAGATGGTTAAGAAGCAACAAAATTTATTTAGTGGGATTGACAAATGTTAAAGTATTGCAGAATAGGGGGAATCTCACATAAGAAGAGGAACAACTGCAATGTGCTAAGCAGAAAATAAAGGATTACCTCAATAATATGCGTGAGTTTAGAAAGATTGTGGTTAAGCAACTGTTTTTTTTTTTTTTTTTGGTAATCATGCCAGAGCACAAACCTTTTAGTCCAATGACTCAAGGCAACAGAAAGTAGAAAGGGTTGTCACCAAGCTTAGGCAGCCTATAACAAGGAAGATAAGAGATCCTGAAGAGTTACTAGAAATATTTTGAAATTTTATGAAAGTCTCCATAAACCAGAGGAATATGGAGATCAAGAAAATGTACAAATGGAAATGTTTATGGAAGAATTAAACATGCCAAGGTTAGAGGTAGATGAGGCTCAATTATTAATAGTTAGGACAGGAGGAGATGAAATAAAATGGTGATTTATAACAAATCAACAAGAAAGTGCTCAGGAATAGATGATATTCCTGTGGAAGCTTGGAATTTATGAGGGAAAAAATGCTAAAGATCTGGAAGGTTTTGTTTAACAGTATTTTAAGAGGAGGAGAAGCACCAACTTCTTAGAAGAAAGCAGTGGTGGCTGTAAAACCTAAAGAGGGTAAAGACCCATCAGATCCAGCTTCATACAAGCCCATTTCGGTCCTAAACCCTGATTATAAAGTGTCTGTCTATAATGGCTAAAAGAATGGCAAAGGTGATGCCAGAGCTGATAGACTTGGATTAATGTCATTTTGTGGAAGGAAAGCAAACATTTGACAACATTAACAGAACACTGATGATCTAGAGAGAAGCTGAATGTAAGAAAATACCACTGTTGTTGGTGAGCCTTGATGGAGAGACATTTGACATCAACATTTGACAGAGTATGCCAGGAGTTTATTAGCAGGGCAATGGAAACATTTGCATTCCCTGATAAAATTATATGGTTGATGATGAGGATATATGAGGGATCAGAGGCAAAAATTAAAGTTTCTGGGTTACTCTGTGATAATTTATGTTTGAGCAGAGGAACCAGGCAGGGGTGTCCTCTTTTCCTTTATTATTAAGAACCATTGGCAAATAAAGTAAGGAACTCAGAAATTCAATGATATAATTGGTGTGGTAGTCAAGAAAAACTGGCTGTATTTGCAGATGATATTGTTTTATACCTGTTAAAACCAGAAAAGGACATTTTAGTGTTATGGAACATTTTGATGCAGTTTCATATCTTTTGGGATACAAATTTAATGAAGCTAAAACAAAGGTAATAGCTATAAATTATGTACCCACACACAATTTGGTTCATCAATATCCATATTCATGGGACATGATAAAATTAAGTACTTAGGAGTATGGATTACAAAGGATTCTGGTGTAGCAGCTGAGGATATGTGGGAAGAGACTAAACAAAAGAGAATACAAACACTGAGAAATTGGAAGCTCTGTTATATGTTTATGGATAGCATGATACAAGTGGTTAAAATGTTTTTAGTCCATTTAGTTTTATAAACATGGTCAGGTCTATTTTTATCAACCAGAGAGGGAGAAATTACGGATAGCAATAAAAAGCTGAAGGATTTTATCTGGGAGGAGAAGACTGCATGATCAAGTGGGATAATCTGATTCTTCCATTGAACAAGGCAGTTTGGGATTACCCAATTTGAAGGGGTATTTCAGAGTTACACAGTTAAGGCTCCTATACATAGCACAAGCAGCAACCTATAATTCAAATTGGAAAGGGTTGATGATGAAATGGGGGGAGCTCAGGAAACAAGGAGAGGCATGGATTATGGATTCAGATCTTTGAGGGGAATAACAGTAACCATGCAAAATGTATCCATAAAACAGAAAGTATTCAAGAACTAAGCCTACATGGGAATGCAGAAAGATTCTGCCGATAGAATGACTGCAATTAGGAATACAGACAATAGACAAGAGGGGACTGTAATTTATTGGAGAAAACTGGTAAAAGAACCAGGGTATTGGGAGCAAGTAATTAGAGAGATAAAGGTAATACAATGGGAAGAGGTCAAGAATTTATTTGGACTTCAGGATAGAGATTGCTTTCCCTATCAAAGATTGATGTCAGAGTATAGGCAAAGAGAAAGAAATGGGGGGTCCTAAGTGAAAGAGCAGCACTGGTAGAGTTTTTAGTAGAATATAGAAAAGAATCTGCTGTTAAAAAGGCATAATTAGTAGAACATACAAAATATTGCATAACTATAAGAATCAGTCAGAGGAGCTTAGAAAGGATTGGGAAGAGAGATTGGATATGCAATTCATAAATAAACAATGGGAGGATATATGTTTGTCTCCCAAATATGCAACAAAGTCTAGAAGATATGGATATTTGCTTAGAAGTGTTTATACAGGTATTCGTACAACCCAAGTAGACTGCAAAGAACTTTTCCTCAGGCAGACAGCAAATTTTGGAGGTATGATGAGAAAGAAAGAGGTAACTGTGAATGGATTTTCTGGGAGTGTAATGAGTTGGCAGACTTTAAAGATTAATGAAACAACAAAGGAATGAAATATATAAGCAACAACAAAGACCAACATCTACACCGTTTGATCTCACTGATGAGATGGAGCTCAAATTTCATGAACGGTGGATAGCAGCTGCACATCGGTGCAGTGTAGAATGGGTAACAATCTTAATTGAAAGAGATAATATGAAAAAAGATAAACTTGTTGCTGAAACGAAACAAGTCTGTGAACAACTAGTTAATATTACCTCGAATTCTACACTAGAGAACTTTCTTATAGGCATTAATATGAAGTTAACTAATTATGAAAAGGATTTGGTGGATCGGAAAAAATCTAAGCTAACCAGAGATATACGGGATTACGAACACAAGAGGGCGTTCGTGTTCCCTAACCACCAGAGGAGTCGAAAAAAGAGCGTATCCTTTCAAAAGGGAAATCCGGTCTCAGAACAATTTAAAAATAAAAATAACTTCCTGTCTGGTGAGAGCGGGGCATCATCATGGGAAGAAGATGACAGGGAAAATTTTCCCGAATTACCAGGGGCAGCTAATTCGGAAGCCTTTCGAAAGACCTATTCGGAATCCAACGGACATTATGTTAACTCAAGGAAGAGGGGATGGACTAACTCAGAACACCATAGAGACTCGGGCGATGGACAATATAAGAAAGGTAGATGGACATAATTTGCATAGTGATACTTTTATTAATAGTTATGTGATTAACCTGTCGAGTTATGAACTTGATAGTACTGAACTATCTATTTTAGAAAAAGGCCTTAAATTTGTACCCACTTGTTTCCCTAAGAAACATGAGCTTAAGGTTGAACTATTTCAGCTATGTCGGAAAATGTATTTAAGGGAATATTTTTTTAGAACGAACAATATCCCTGTTAATGGTGTCAATTGTGATGCTACTTCAATATCTGATAGTGACATGGAAAGTGATGATAGTTTCTTTTCATGTATGTCGGATGATGAAGGAGTAAATAATGCTTATGGTTTACTGGATACCCATATGCTAAAAGTTACTAGCTGTTTTTTACCTCCTTGTAAAAATCCTAACATACAGAAGTTTGAATCTTTGTTAAATACAATGTTAGATAAGGAATTGGAAGAATTCTTAAATCAGAAGCATTATTATAATTTAACAAAAATAGAATGGGACAAATTACAGCTACTAAGCAAAAATAATAACATAGTTTTTAAACCATCAGATAAAGGGGGAAAACTTTTTTTTTTTTTAACATTTGTTGACCGGGAATGTCCGACTAGGTTCCACAGAGCCTGTTTTCAGCGGAGGCCTGGGGAGAAATGCTCCAGATGCATGTCTTTGGAATATGGGAGGAAACCGGAGTACCCGGAGGAAACCCACGTGAACACAGGGAGAACATGCAAACTCCACACAGAAGGCACCCCAGCCGAGAATCGAACCGGAGAACCTCTTGCTGTGAGGCGACAACGTTAACCGCTGCACCACTGTGCCGCCCGTTATAATATAACTTGTTATATTAAATTCTTGTGATTATTATATTATGTGCATGAAACATCTTGATAACAAAACTGTTTATTGTGAACCAAATATAACATCTTTGAAGAAGGCAGAGGCCGACTTCAATGCTTTATTGCAGAAAGGCGTCAGGTTACATTATTTTACTAAAACGGATGTGGATCGGAAAATAAGTATAAAAAATAATAAAGTGGCAAAGTTTTTTTGCTTACCAAAAATTCATAAAAATCTGGACAAGCCACCTGGCCGTCCTATTGTTTCAGCTTTTGGTTATTTTACTTATAATCTTTGTACTTTGTTACATGAAATTTTATTGAAAAAAGTTTTGATGTTACCATCATATATCCAAGACTCTTACGACTTCCTTCAAAAAATAAAAGATATATATTGGACTGAGGGAATGTATTTCATTACTGTAGACGTAGTGAGTCTTTACACTAATATTTCCCATATTTTGGGTTTAGAAGCTATAAAATTTTTTCTTGGTGATAGTCCTAAAACGCATTATATATTGGAACTATTTGAATTTTGTTTAACTAACAATATTTATGAATTTAATGGTACTCTGTATAAACAACTAATGGGCACAGCCATGGGAGCTGCTTTTGCGCCAGCTTATGCGAACCTATTAATGGGAATGTTTGAAAATGAATTTCTTTATAGACAACAATTCTTTAAAAACAATGTTATAAAGTACTTTAGATTTATCGACGATCTTATTTTCATCTGTAAAGGTAATTTTAATGCATCTGCACATTTCATTCATGAATTGAATAATAATAAATTTGGCATTAGTTTTAGTGATATACAACGAGGTTGTCAAGTAAACTTTCTAGATATTTCCCTTAAAGGTATTAATGGCCACTTGATACATACTGGCATTTATAGAAAGTTTGATCAAATTAGTTGGAAGATGTGGGGCAATAGTTGCCATCCCTCTCACACGCTGACAGCTATTCCTTATGGAGAATTCATTAGAATAAAAAGATTAAATATTGACATCAAATTAGCTTATGATGAGGCCCTTAAAGTAGCTGAAGTATTTATTGATAGAGGATATGATCCAGTAAATGTTAAAAACAGTTTCTGTAGGGTATTTAAAAATAATAATGTTGTTAGTACATTTAATAATTGTTATAACTACAACGGTTATAATACTCATAAACTTAATGAGGAGAAGATGTTTTTTGTTACTAAATATACAAATTTTTCATATATTATTAATAAATTAATTATAAATTACTGGAATTTTATTAAGAAAGACATTCTTTCATTAAGAGATACAAAATTAATTATATCATATAAAAAAGGTAAAAGTATTCAAGATTTTTTAGTACATAGTATTTACAAAAAACCTAAGACTAGTAGTCTTAACAATATGAAAGTGGTAGGAACTTTCCCTTGTGGAAATTGTTCCGTTTGTAAGTATATAGTGTCTGAGGTAGTTAAGATAAATGAAAAAAATTTTACTACAAGAGCTAGATACTCTTGCATGAGTAAGGGTGTAATTTATGTTATATTTTGCAGTTGTAGTAAGTATTATATTGGTGAAACGAAGAGAATGTTAGCAGATAAAATTAAAGAGCATGTTAGAGATGTAAGAAATAATAAATCTAATAGTCCTGTTGCTGAACATTTCAATTCTGTACACCATGGTAATACTGACTGTATAAAAGTTACTATATTAGAACATGTTCCTCTTTATTATAATAATTTAGAATGGCAAAAGAATATATTGAGACAGAAGGAATCTATTTTAATTATGAAATATGGCACTTTGCACCCACATGGTATGAATAGAGAATGTAACTGGCAAAGTCTTATTTAAGACTGTGACTTTAAATGTGTATTGTACTTTTTTAATTATTTGATTGTATAATTGATTTATTGCTTCATGTTGTATATATTCTGAAATTTTAAGAGTTTCACTGTTTTACTCTGTAAAGGCTGTTGGCCGAGGCGCTAGAGGAGAGATTCGTTTGAGCTGAATAAATTTTACTATTTTGGAAGGTAGAGCTGGGACTCACTGTTGGTCTTTGTTGTTGCTTATAGACTTTAAAGATTCCCTGTAGACTGCTCTGTTAGAGATACTGGGTGAGCAAATTGGTGTAACTAAAGATTTTTTGAGCTATGAAACATAATTGGAATTGCTTCAAAAGTAATTTCTAGAAAATGGAAATCAATGTTTAAACCAACTTTACTAGAAGTAGTGAAAACAACTGGAATTAAGATCTTTAGGAAAGGTTATGATCAAATTACATAGGGAAAATGGGAATTGAGGGATCAATACATGCAGAGAGACAACAAGGTTTACAAGAAGGCAGGATTTGAATGAGCTATGTAATGTTTCACAATGACTTGATAGATTATAAGTGATGTATAAATTTTGCAACTACAATTGTGTCAATATAGTTTGTTATATATGTTTGCAACTACAATTATGTCAGTGTGGTTTGTTTAAAATACTTCCTCCTCATCTAGAAAATAAATTTGTTAACCATGCTCACTGAGAGCTGTCATTTTTTTGTAGGTGGCAGTTCAGATTACGTCTAAATGACTTGAATGACATGTTCATTACGTGCTATGGAGAAACAACATTCTGCCATAATGATGGCACATAGCTCACCCTTTCAAGCTAAGGCAAAATCTAATAACATCTAGTTCTGCAACACTACCATTTGTATAACAATCATTTCTTAATTGATTGAATCAGAAGTTGCATTACTCATTACTTCCAATAATTTGGACATTTATCAGTTTCGAAATAGATTATACAGCCCCATAAGTTGGTAATATGCATGTCCCAGATGTGACATCTCCCATATCCATATGTGTAAGTCACTTAAGAGCTGTATGTATTCTGCTATGATGATAAATTCACATGGCATTGATTTTTTCAAATGGAATTTTGACATTTTGGATATCTCTCCTCTGCCATATATTTCTACTGTTTTTTTTTTCTTTTTTTAGCAGTTCTTATGTGATTTGAATTGCAGGATAAATGTAAGCAGGAAAGTGCCTGTCTTTGCAGTGTCAGTGTGCAACAAGTAGAAAACTTGTCTTTGGTGCAGAAGGCTGCTGGTTCTGTTCCCATACCAGGTATTTGGATTTTTGACACTGCAGTGCAGCATAATAGGGAATGATGCAATCCTGAGTGTGTCATTGTTTGCATTAAATGTTAAACCGAGATGCTATCTGCTTGAATTGGTAATAGCTCAGGTGGATGTAAAAGATCCCACTTCACCTAACAAAAAGAGCAAGGGGAATTCTTCAATGCTCTGGCCAAATTTCCCACTAGTACTATAAATGCCACCTTGGGTCTCCCCTGAAAAGAGCCACTAGCCTAGTGAGACTATCCTAATCAAAAAAGGATAAAAAAATAAAATCCAGCCATTTGTTAGGTTTTGTCCATCTCACAAAGTAGGTGTCAAATTGTTTGGTAACAAGAATGGTATCTTATATAGTGAGAAAATATCAAATAAAGTTTTCTTTACCACTAAACAAATAATGCACGCATATCATGCATGTACTTGGGTCTCTCCACAACAAGTAGAAGTTGTCATTGTCCATGTTGGTGTGAATGACTTGAGGTTTACCTCCCTGGACTATATGAAGAGAGACATGATTGAGCTGTCAGAGCATGTGTCCCAGGCTGGTATGACCCTAGCCCTAAACAGCATCCTACCTTCACCAAGAATGTTACCACAGTACCAACAAAAAATAATTGACTTCAACAATTGGCTTAGTTTCTGGTGTCATTCCAAGGGGATCTAGTATCTGTCTGCCTGGGATGACATGGTTGGCAGACCTTGATGCTTTGCCAGAGATGGCCTCCACCTGTCACCACTGAGATTCCAGATCCTGGCCAAGGCTCTCACCTCCCCATTGTGCCTTTTTTAGGCAATGTCCAATGACAAATCTTCCAACATAAAAGATCTATCAAAAAGCAAATTGTTTAACACTAGGAGCCTTAATCTGAAGATGCACTCACTGGAGGCTCTCCTTACACTGGAAGATGCTGATGTCTGTGCAATCACAGAAACTTGGTTCAGGGCCGCAGAGAGCACCCCTGTCTTACCAGGCTACACATCATTCTACATATTCCGACCCCAAAATGAGGTTGGGAAAACTAAGGGTGGTGGAGTTTCTATCTTCATTAAGGACAGGCACACCTCCAGACTTGTTTGCCAGCATGATGCACTGGAACTACTCCAAGTGCAACTGACAGTTGGCAAGACACCCATTCAAGTTATAGCCAGCTATAGACCCCCCTCAGTGACGCCGAACACCCACTCCTCTTACCTGGATCTACTTGACTTCATCATGGTACCCCCTAACACCCTGATCCTTGGTGACTTCAACTACCCCACCATAGACTGGGTGAACTATTCCTGCACTAAAGCACTCACTCAATGATTCCTTGACTTCATCAATTTTAATGCACTAGGCCAGCTCGTCTCATTCCCCTCAAGGAGAGAGAACATTCTGGACTTGGTTCTCGGCAACATGGGCAACTGCTGCACCACTCCCATAATATGTTCTTCTCTGATGAGATCAAATCATCGGAAAGTCTTGTTTGAAGTTTCTATCTCACCCAAGCCTCCCAGCCATAATCAAGCTAAAAAACTTCTCAAAAGCTGACTACAGTCTCCTAAGGGAGGGTATCTGTAGCTTCACACCACCACCCCCCTCAGAGGATGCAGACAAATATGCTGAGTAGTACACCAATGCAGTATACAAACACCTGTACAACTGCATGGACTAAGACATACCCAACAGAGCTAAAACCTGCTCATCAAGGAAACACAAAAAAAGGAAGAAACTGTTGTCCTGGGGTAAAAAGGAATAAATTCCAAATTGGAAAAACTCCCTCTTTAAAGCAAATTAAATCACTAATGAAACCTCCAAAGCCAATTATGAATTGAAACTAGCCTCTAAAATGGGTCTATATTAAATCAGCGAACGCTTAAAAAAGTGAATGCTGATTTATTGGGTTTATATTATATATTTGAAGCTTCAAAATTTCAAACCTCATATGTTCGACAACATATGAGCGAAACTTGAAACCTCGAATATATCATAAAAAAGTAAAAATCTTACCTTAACGCTCTGAGTAGGGGGGCAAGCCCCCTGCACCCCCCCATGTGGGGGGCTGACCCTCCACACCCCCTCTACTTAAATATACCAACGCCGAGATCTTACTTCAGTGCAGAAAAGGGACATTTTCCCATTTTGCGCCTACAGAGCCTTTCACCTTTGAACTTTTCAAAGTTCAATCATATGGTGTCAACCATATGACATTTGAGCATTGAAACGTTTGGCAATTTAATAGGGACACAATTTATCAACCCCATGTAAGCAAAAGCTTACAATCCCAAACACTCAGAAAAACCCCAGGGGAAAAAAATCGTTGTCCCACAAAAAAAATAAATAAATAAAAACTTCAAAAGATTACATAAAGTACCACCCGAAGTGGGGGGTCATGCCCCCTCTAACCCCCTCCTTAAATATACCAACTCTGAGATCACACTACAGTGATGAAAATGGCAAAGTAACGGAGGAGGCTAAGCGTTTTCTTTCCCAGTGAAAGTCGCTTATATGCCAATTCGCTATTTTGCTGTTTTGTGCTTTCAAGTCCGATCAAGACATATTCAAAGGATTGCGTCTTTGATTATATAATAGGAACCCTCTAAAACAAAGTGAAACCACAAAGCCTTCTTCAGTTATGTCAGGAACCTCCATGGCAAAGCCCCGGTTTGTTCCAAATTAGTACTTAACTGTATCACTCACAGTGATCCTGTTGACTTAGCCAACCTACTAGCAGATTGGTTCAGCACAAACCTCACCCCCTGTCCCCCCAAAGTCCCTTTTGACATCCCCAATACTTCTCCCGCTCCTCACATCTACATAGATCAAATGTTAAAGGCACTATCCAAGGCAAAAACACAGCTTCCATGGGACCTGATAGTATCCCAGGCTGTATTCTGCACCATCTCCAGCAAGAACTGGCTTCTCCATTGAGCACCCAATTCAACCACAGCCTAAGTACAGGCTTTATTTCAGTAGAGTGGGGAACTGCCACTGTCATCCCCTTGCACAAAGGTGGTGCCACTACTGACCCTGGAAACTATCACCCCATTAGCTTGACAAGTTTGATCTGTAAAGCCATGGAACATATTTGTATGGATTTCATAAACAAGGACACAGGCAGTCTCCAAGCACTTGATTCCACCCAGTGGGACAGATCTTGCCTGTTGAACCTGGTTGACATCTTTGAGATTGTCACCAAGGCCCTGGATGAGGGAAATGTCAGTACATACAGCTTACCTTGACTTGGACAAGGCTTTTGATACAATCCTCCACTCGGGCATCATCAAAAAGCTAACACAACTTGGCATAAATTCCTATGTCAGGTGGGTGGCCAACTGACTCACCAACAAGACCCTCAAGGTCAAAATAGGCATCTCCACCTCAAATAGCAGACCTGTCACTAGTGGAGTTCCCCCGGGATCTGTCCTAGAACCCCTATTTTTTGGCATCTACTTCTCAAAGGTCCAGGCAAAAACAAAAGGCCTGTGGCTGACCAAGTTTGTGGATGGCTGTAAATTGGATGCTGTCATTGACTCCCCAAATGATGTTAACATACTGCAAGAGAGTCTCACAGCAACTAATGACTGGTGCAAAAGTCATGGCCTCAAGCTAAATGCAAAAAAATGTATCATCATACCATTTGGTAAAAACATGACCTCTACTGATTACCACATCAACAGCAACCTCCTAAGCACACAACCTGTGGTGAGAGACCTGGGTACTCAGGTTGACAACAATCTCACATTCGACCGTCATGTAGTGGCAGTGGTCAGAAAAGCCTTTTACTTGGTTCATCTAATAAGTAAAGGGATTACATCCAGAAAAATGGAGGTTATTACCTTCCCTCATAAGAACAATAATTGAGTATAATGCCCCATTTGGCATGTATCTCTCCAAACATCTGCACCAACTGGAAAGGGCACAGAAATACCTCACAAAGAGAATCCATGGCCTCCAACACCTGTCCTATGTGGACAGGCTGAAATGATTATCACTCTACTCGGTGTCATACAGATTGCTGAGAGGGGATCTGTGTCTCGCTTACAAGGAAATCTCGGACCCTGCCCTACTAGAGATGCCACTTATCCATAAATCTAACTCTTCACACATTACCCACTGGAAAGACCTGAATCTAATATACAACATTAACAAACCCTTCTGTAGAGACAGGTTTGTCTCCCAGAGGCTGCCCCATCTCTGGAATAGACTTTCCATACATGTCAAACCAGAGTACCTCGCTGATCCTCTTCAAGCGCAACCTTGATGAGTGGATGGGTAACCACAAATTTGTTCCAGGGGTTCCACTTGTGTGGCTCATTGACAGGAGTGACAGGTGCTTACTGAGGTTTCTTTTTAGTGATAAAGTCTTGGCTAGGGTTGTAAGGGCCCCAGGGCCATTAGCCTCCTATGATCCTATAGTGTACTGATGCTGTTCCTGTCAACAGTTTAGCTTTTCCTGTTAAATGTTTCAAACAGTAATGCCCTATAATATGTGAAACTTGCTACTTTAGTTGACCTTGGCCAATGAAATATTTATTTGCATCACTCTTATTTTTAATTCACATAGTCATTTTTATTCCAGTAAACTATTGTTATTGGGATACCTCCTTATGCCGAGGATATATGAGCACAGACCCAAGAATTTGAAAAGCTGTAGACAATTGCATCATAAGTAGATAAGATTGCTGTAGAAAATATTACATTTTGGATGGCATTCTCATTTCAGAATCTCGGAGAGGAGTGCAATATTCACAGTGTGTGGTAAGAAAAATAACAGGAAGTGCACTAGCTGGATGAATACCCCCTACACAAACCTTACTAACCTTCGCTCAGCAAATAAACTACTGGTTACCATCCAGAAATCCCACAAGGCAGGTGATTCTCTTTTCTCTAATTCAGTGGGGAAGATTTGGAACAAGCTTCCCATTAAACTTACATCTCTCTCATCATTACCACTCTTTAAAAAGCAACTAAAAATTCAATGGCTATGTCCTTGTACTAACCCTGACTAACCCCCCCAGTATAACATTATTCTATAACTCTCCTCCAGTAACCCACTTTGCAGTACTAGCAAATTCATCCCTCACTCCCTTCTTAGTATCTTATTCCCTGGAACTATCACTGAGTATGCTCTTAACAACATTGCTTTCTTCAGTGAGCTCATATTTTCCACCTTGTATATAGACCAATCTATTTCTTTCACTATGACTGTAATTACTTCTTCATGTACATATATTTAATAATTTTCTTATTTCTCAGTGTTATATATTTTTTATAACCTATATACATCATTATAAAGGTACATTCCTACCCAATATACTTATGGTGAATATCAATCTCTTTCTCTTGGTAATAGTACTGTATTTTGTCTTGTTAAACTCAGTAGTCACAGTCTGTATAATTTTAGTTCTGTATAACTCAAGTTGTTGAAGAAAATCTTCAAGTATATGTATTTTAGATATTTTTGGACTTTTGTTCTGTCTTGATTTATTTAGTTTAAAGTGGAGCTTATCTCCCCGGGCCTCTACTGAAAATGGACATGTGTCCAGTTAGACTAGCCTGGTCAACAAATGTAAAATAAAATAAAATAAAATAAATAAAAATAACAACAGTAAAAATGGCAAAGCTGCAGTAATGCTGCAGTTGGTGAGGCTGCAGTGGTGGCTCAGCAAGTCTTGAATATGGATGCACTTGCCCCCTTTTTTGGCAATTCTAATTATTCCCAACCAATTGCAGCTTCAGTTGTAAGCCATAATGATGCTGATGTATGGTGTCTGGTCATTCCACCCATATGATGGGTTTGGGTGAAAAGGTTAAAAATTCTCTAAAAGGAAGTTTCAGTAGAATCCAAGTCAGATTTCAAAGGACCTAATGGTATCATTTCTGACAAATCAGTTAGTTAATTACTGTCTGCCTCAGCCCCCTTTCAACCCACCTTGGCCTATCCCCACTAAAGGAGGCTTTCTATCTCTCAATCCCTTCTCATGTGGAAACTTGTAAAGTCAGTTACTTAGCATCACAGAGAAAGAGTACAAACTAACCCCGCCCATTTCTTCCAACATTTTGGCACACCATAACTTCCCCCAAACCACAAACATTAGGTTTTCCCATTCTACAAGACGTATTCTATCAGAGAACCATAGAACTAGTTCACCTCCATCCTCAGACATTTTTTTTCCTGGGTCTGAGAATGGATGGCACATTAAGCACCATAGCCGGTCTTAGGCATAGGCCAACTAGGCGGCCACCTAGGACACCGCTGTAGCAGGGGCGCTTTTCCAGTATTTATATGGTGTAGGTAGACCAGGATGGGAGCACCAGGTGGTATGGTGGGGGTGCTGTGGAGCCCCTTTTGCCTAAGGCACCAGTTGATCTAAGACCGTTCCTGTTAAGCACCCTTCAACATCATCTTACTGGTACCAAAATTCAAGATGCAAACTCTTCTATTTATAATATTTACTGAAGCTTTCTTAGCCTGGACCTCAAAGATATCTCCTCCTGAAAAATTTTAAGATGAGATCTGTTGCAGTTCTATTGAAATAATTTACAATATATATATTAGAGCTTTAGTTGAATACAACTCATTTTTGTACATATTTAGGAGGTAGCCTCTTCATATTAGAAAGTGTGCAATGAAAATGGATTAAAAGAGTTATGAAGTACAGGACAATTCCATATCAGGGATGCGTAGCTAAACTTGACATTTTTTCTATCATTTGTCTCTGGTTATGTGGCAAATTGTGATTAGCATATCATGCACTTCATGATGAAGCAACACAACCTTTAGTAAATATTGAGTAACTGCAATCAGGGTAAAACTGTACATGGGACAAATTATACCTTTCAACTAACAAAATGCAAAACCACTTTTAGATCAAGGTTTATCACCAAAGTATTTGAGATCATGGAACAGACTGCTGTTGCAAGTAAGGAAGTGTCATTCAAGAAGTCCTTAGATACTTGGTTTTGTGTGAATGTCTACTCTGTGACCTTAGAGCCTGCATTATGAGGGTCATTGGCATTTATGCAGCTTTCCAAAAATTATGAAACTCTGCCTATCTTCATATCCCAATTCATCCAGATCACAGATGTATATTAGATTTTTTGCCTTACAATTTCTTTGAATTTTCTGCTTTGCCCTTTGGTCTTTCTGCACCTCCAGTGGTATTTACTAAATGCCTAGCCACTATCATTTTATTTTGCGGGCTCAAGGGTATACATATCTACCCTGCTTAGACAATATTCTTCTAGAGGCCAAGAGACAAGCTTCTACAAGATCTTAAGTTCATCATGGACCTTTTTCTTTGTCTAGGTTTCATTCTAAAGTTGAAAGAGTCTGTTCTACCATCTCAAGATCTGTTTTTTTTTCCTACACTGCCACGGTCACTATATGATGACATTTTTTCCTATCATGTCTAGATCTGATTTTCTGACACTGTCACAGCCTCCATGATGACATTTCTTCCTGGGGACAAGATGCAGTTTCTAATTTCTTATTTCTAGGCTTTCCTTCCCCTATGATTGACCTCCATGAGAGAGAGAGAGTGCCCAGAGGTACATGGCTTCAAACATTCAAATTTTTATTTATTTATTTTTTTTGCCAGACTGTAGTATCTCAAGTCCATTTAGGCACAACACTGCCACCACCTGAATTTCCCAGTCCTTCTCTTGCTGTTCATGAAGAAGGAATTCCATTAGTGGATCAGCCAGATATCATTCAATCCAGGAGTGCCCTTTCTGGTGCCCTGTCCTTTTAAAGAGGATTTCACAGATGCTTCAGATCTAGCATAGGGTAGCATGTATGATACACGTCCAAAGTGTATAGTCAGGACAGGACAGGAATAAACACATAATGTTGAGGAAATGAAAGCCCTGATTCTGGCTCTTCATTCTCTGCATCACTTTTGGTCTCTAGGAACTCTTTAAATCTTCACAGGCAAACAAACTGTAGTATGGTGTGTCACAAACAGGGAGGTACAAAATCTCCTCTCTGCAGACTTGCTGTGACGGTCTGGGAGATAGCGATCCAAAACATCTTCCTTCTGGCAGTCTACAGGCCCTCAGAGAAGAACACAGTGATGGATTACCTGAATGGGTGCTGACCAGAGGTTTTCCTGTAGATTAGCCATCAGTGGGGAACTCCCAAAGTAGATTTATTTACCTCCAGTATGAACAGGACGCTCGAACTGCTTTGCTTCAGAGTTCTTTGCCCAGACACTTGGAGAACAGATACCATGTCAGTCTCTTGGATTGTTCCACCTTTACTCTGATTCCAAAAGTCATAATTAAAATTAGGAAAGACAACTTAAAGATGCTGTTGGAGGCCCCTTTTTGACTCAAACAGCACTGTGGTTCTCCTTTTTCTTCTATCTGGCCAAGGGCAGTCATCTTTAGTTACCCCACTGAATGGACTTGCTCACACAACAGAAGGTCTCGCTCACTCATCCAAACCTGAAAACCATAAATCTGCCATTTTGGATGATAGGATTTTGATAACATTCAGATAACTTTTCTCTGGGACATGCTACAGGTATAACAGATGGCTAGAAAAACTGCTAAAAAATCTTACAATTCCAAATTGAAGAAACTTTCTATTTGGTGCCAAAAGCATAAACATTGCCCTTATTTGTGTATTCCTACTATTCTTTTCAATCTGTGTGAGCTGCTAAATTCAGGGCTGGCATATTCTATCATTAATGCACTTATGTCAGCCATCTCCATCTACTTGCCATTGGTTCTACCCCTTTTTGCATGTTTTTAGGTCAAACCATTCTTAAAAACGTGTCCTTCTTATCAGACCACCAAGAAAATCCATTGCAAATTCTTGGGACCTGAATTGGAAATGTTGACCCTCCTTTGGAGCCTGCCTCTTCTTCCTCTCTAATATCTTAGACTTGGAAGACTGTCTTGCTGATATCCCATACTTCACTTAAGAGAGTTTCTGAGTTGCAAGCCCTTAGGTTTCTCCTCTTTATATCATCTTTCACAATCACAGGGTATCCCTGAGATTTTTTCTTTTATTCCTACAATTGTTAATGAAGCGTCTCTAAGCCAGTATGTTAACTTGCCTACTTTCTTCCCCAATCCTCAAAGTAAGAGAGAAAGAATTATTTATTCCCTAGATTTACATAGACAGCTCGTTTAATCTAGACAAAATGAAGGCTGTTCAACTGTTAATTTACTTTCAGGGTAAAAAGCTGGGTTTGTCCTGATTCTAAACAGACCGTATCCATCTGGATTTCCTTCACTATTTCCTTTTGTTACTTTTTTATGGGAAATCCCTCCCAGGCCAGGTCAAAGCTCATTCTATCAGAGCTGATGGTTCTTATGGTGCATTTTTTAAAGGTCTGGACTTGTAATCCATTTTAGAAGCAGCCACTTGGTGTTCTATTCACACCTTTGCAAAACAATACAAAATGTGTGCTATCTCCAGGTTCAGAATTAGTTTTGCTAGATCTTTCCTCCAAGGAATGCTAGATTGCATTTGCACTCCTCAATCCTTCTCCTTCTCCTAGGTATTCTAAAAGCTTTGGAAATCTCATATTTAAGAATACTGCAACAGTGATCAATGAAGGGCATAATACAGTTGGGTTAGAAATTACCGTAACAGTATTTGTCTGAGTAGATCATTGTTGTTATATTAGCACCATCCCTCCTTTTTTCCATATACATATTTTCTCTTTAGTGGCTGTGGTGGACCTGCTATAAATTTCCATTCTCTTTGATGTCCTGTCTTAGCTTCCTCTATTTTTTTTATTCTGCTGTGGAACAAGAAAGGCCTGATGATCTTCACGCCCATAATCCCTTATGTACCACTTTGCATTCTCATACTTGGATCATAGGTTAGATAAACAGTGTGTGATGAAGGTGCCCAAGCCTTGGAATGCTGGACAGATTTATGGTATCCTTACATGACAAACAGTGCTGCAAGAATGATGTGCTTGGACATTTTACTCAGCTTCTTTCATCAGTGATCTGAAGTTGTAAAGTTATGGGAAGTGGTGTAGCTGTTATCCTCATGAGGTGTCCCATGAGGGTTTCATTGGATGCTCATTGCAGTACAAATATTAAATATTACTAAATACAAATCATCTGGCCATTTAAGTTGATTTTTTTCACAAAGTTTTATTAATCTTGTTTTGATGGGCTAGTTAATGCATTCATTCAGGCCTGATGCTTGTGATAGTGATTCTTCACTGCAACATTTAATCCTTTACACATTTGTTGATCTGCAATGTACCCCTATCAAAATGTTTACAGCAAGATGGATCAACGCCTTCAAAATTTTCATTGCAACTGCTGTTGAATTGCTCTTTGAAAATGGTTAGGCTTCCATTCACCCAGAAAAGACATCTACAATACCTAAGACACAATGAAGTTTGTCATTTATGGCAATTCACAAAAATCTAGTTGAATATAAAACTAGTGGTCCCCAGGGTATTGGTAATGACTGAATGGGAGCAGGAGTCCTTCTGGAAATATCTTCTACACTTTTTTCATAACTGGGTGGCTCCTGGTAATTGCTGCTGGACTGCAATCCCTTCAATAAAATCATAGCTCAAGTAAATATTTTACTCATTTTTTATTACTTTTTCAGTTTGTCCCCATTTCAAGGAATCCTATCTTCATATATGCATCTGTGCAAGTGCGGCGTGTTGTGAGAAACAAGTACATAGATAGGCATATTCAGCAGGACTGATTTGAAAAAACAACCCTCATTTATCACAGGGGTTCTTGGACTTCAGAACAGGCTGACTGGGCTGGTGTATTAGGCTGCATCGGGTGACTAAGGCACTTTTTCTTTTTTTTGTTAAAGTTTTATTTTATTGTTTTTTTTTTAAAGAGAACTATGAGTGCCAGAGTGCAAGCCAGGGCTGTAGGTACTACTCTTCAATCAAGAGCAAATGGGTACAGTATTTAAAACATACTTAAATCTGAGTAAATAACAGAATGTGAATTAACATCTTGGATTTTCTCAACTAAAAGAAGTCTATAATTCTAATAGTGATTGTCATTCTTAAGTGTACTTAATTCACCTTTTTTCCCCTAATCTCTGCTTTTAACAGGGGTTGAGAGTGATATAGTAAGACTGTGAACTAAAATCATGGACAGTTGAGCAGTTGTCCTTTTGGGTATGTTGAGGGAGAGAGGGTTGTAGTGGATTATACTGGCAAAAAGCTGAAATAAATTCCTGGTCTATTCTTTGTGTATGTATTCATTCATTAGAGGGAAAATGGAGATCTAAGGTATTCGCAGTCATGAAAGTACTTGTAATTGTGCGTGTGTGTGTGTGTGTGTGTGTGTGTGTGTGTGTGTGTGTGTGTGTGTATGTGTATGTGTGTGTGTGTGTTCACGCTCTAGCTTGTTAAAATAAAATGCAGAATATTCCAATTTTTTTTTAATCTGTGGACACACACAGTATTGCTGGACACATACATATCTGTTTTCTGGGTAGCAGTATTTAAAAAAGTTAACAAGGCATTATCTTTTAGAAATAGGCATAAAATGCATCACAGAAAGTACAGTTGTATAAAATCTTATCCTATAGTAGATGTCCTTCTCTTCACTGTTGCAGTATCCAAACAGAAGGGATCTCCTGCCCAGTGCAGCCCAACACTCAGCCAGTATACAAAAGCCTAATTATCTTGTATGGGGCGTATGTCACATTTATGCTCTCTGCACAGAATATAGGGCATAAAAGAGACATATGGACGCAACTACCCAGAAATGAATTGCCCCAGAA
Source organism: Protopterus annectens (assembly GCF_019279795.1). NCBI lineage: Eukaryota > Metazoa > Chordata > Ceratodontiformes > Protopteridae > Protopterus > Protopterus annectens. Next base: position 1,054,205,681 of record NC_056748.1, read on the forward strand.
GAGAGCAGTCTTCATAGGACAAAGGGGTCCATGTACATACAGAAGGAAAAAATGCAGAAGACAAAAAACCCTTAGCAAGAAGAGAATCTAAAACAAAAACCAGAACAAACAAACAAGAGGTGGTTGGCGGGGGGGAGTGTATATTGCAACAGTAAAGAAATGGACATTTACTGTTATGGTAATATTTTACACAATTGTGTTATGTCCTATATCACTGTTGCAGTATCCAAAAACAGAAGGGAGAGTAAAAAAGCTTAAGAAACAGAATGGGAGGTGGAAGGCTGAGAAGAGCCCTCAAAAATCCTACATAAAAATGGTTTCAGCAAAACCTGCTCTGGCCCTAGAAACCCTATCCAACTTATAATGCTTAGTAAAGGTGTGCACTGGAGACCAAGTAGCAGGTTCAAGGATGGGACTGGTGTCCAAACCTTTGAAGAAGGCACCAGAGGAGGCAGCAACCATAGTGGAATCAACTCTAACAAAAGTAGACAGAGATTTGCCATGAAAACCTAACAAAAGGAAATGGCCTTAGATATCCAGGAGGAGATGGTTTGCTTAGAAACAATCAAACCCAATGTCGTGGGATGAAAGGAAATAAAAAACTGATCAGACTTACGAATTGCTTTAGTTTTATCCAAATAGTATCTGAGCTGTCTGTGCAAATCCAAGGTATGCAGGACCCTCTCACTAGCAGATTGAGGAGAAGGGAAAAGAAAGGAATTGTGACAACTGAATCAAGGACAACTCATTTACTACCTTGGGCATAAAAGAAAGATTAATACAAAGGGACACTCTGTGTCTGTGTAAAACCAAAAAAGGAAGAATGGCCATGAGGGCCTGGAGTTCAGAAACCCTCCGAGCAAAAGTAAAAGCAAGCAACAAAACAGTCTTCCATGTAAAAAGTTGCAAAGAAGCAAAATTTCAGCTCAAAAGGAGCCTGAGTCAATTTTTCCAAAACACAATTAATGTCCCAAGGAGGAGAAAGAGGTGTCACTAGAGGCTTAATATGCAGGACGCCTTTAAGAAATTGTTTGACCTCAAACCAAGAAGTCAAAGGAGGATTCAAGGGCAGACAGTCAGAAATGGCTGACAGATGGTGCTTCACAGAAGAATAGGCCAGGCCAGACAGGAGCAACTCACACAAATAAGAGAGGACCAGAGGGACCCCCAGTGAAATAGGGTCCTGGTTATGTGTATGGCACAAGACAGAAAATCTTTTCCATTTGGACATATAAGATTTCCTGGTTGAGGGTTTCCTTGCCTCTTGTAAAACCCTGAGCATGGCCTCAGAAAAGAGGTGCCTCAAAGGGATCAAAACTCTATCATCCACAGTGTCAATTGAAGAGTGAATGAGATATCCTTTGTCCTGTGTGAAGAGAGCCAACTGGTGAGGTATCTTCTGCTGATTGCCTCAGGCCATATGCATTAAGTTGGAGGAACCGGTGCTGTCTTGGCTAAAAGGAAGTCACTAGCAAGATTTTCAAGGAGTTCAGATGAATCTTTTGCAGGACTCTTGGAAGCAGAAAAAGAAAAAGGAAAGCATAAAGAACCATCCCCTTTCAAGGAAAAGAGCGAGCATCCATCTTCCATGCCAGATTGCATGGGTCTCTGGAACAGAAGAGGAAGCTGCCTGTTCAGAGGGGAGGCAAAATAATCCACCTGAGGAATACCCCACAGATGGACAAAGTCCAGAAACACATCTCGGTGAAGCATCCATTTATGATCCTGTTTTGGCCCTTCCCAGAAAGTCTGTCACTAGTTTGTACTCTTAAGCAATGTATACTGCCTGAAGAGTTAACTGATAACTGAGAGCCACCTCTCAAGCCTGAAAAGCCATGCTGCAGAGGAGGTAAGATTTTGTGCCTCCCTTCTTGTTGATGTACGACATCACCATCATGTTGTCTGTGTACACCTTCAAGGGGCCTGGAGAGAACATGGGGTTAAAAATTTGAAGGGCCAGAATCAGAGCTCTCATCTCTTTGATGTTGATATGGTCTGACTTCTGATGGAGAGGCCAGAGACCCTGAAGTTTCAGGTGACCAAAAGAAGCCCTCCCACCCCATGTCTGAGGCATCTGTAAACAGTTCTTGAGAGGGGACTGGAGGCTGAAAGGATCAGCCTAGGCTGAGAGCAAACTGCTGAATCCACCACTCGAATTCCTTCTTGAGACAGGGAAGGAGAAGCACGCTGAAATCCAGAGGGTGAGAATGCTGCAGCCAAACTGACTTGAGGTACAATTGATGCTTCTGCATATGCAGTCTAGCAAGAGGGAGCACTGGAATAGAAGATGCCATGAATCCCAGGGCCTGAAGAAACTCCCTGGCTGGCATACCAGTCAGAGGAAGAAGAGAGTGAAAGAAGGCTGTCAGTGACAAAACTTTTGGAGGTGGAAGAGAGGCCAACATTGGCATTGTCTGAATCCTGCATCCCAGATTCACATGATCCTGAGAGGGAGTCAGGACAGAGTTTTGGAAGTTGATAGTAAACCCTACATTTTGAAGAAGAGTGGTAGTGAACTTCAGATCCTGCAACAGGTAACTAGGAGAAGACACTTTAAGCAACAGGCCATCTAGATAAAGAGAAGTCTGAATGCCTTGGAACCAGCAGAAAGCAATCACAGGAGCTAGGCATTTTGTGAATACGCTAGGGGCAATAGAGAGGCCAAAGGGCAAAGCAGATAACTGAAAAAAATGGAAGACAGAGAGAAATGTAAAAACTTCCCGAAAAGAGGGTGAATAGGGATATGAATGTAAGCATCTTTCAGATCCAAGGACACCAGTAAAGCCTGGGGTAATAAAAGAGGAAACAGGGTTTGAAGACTAAGCATACAAAAAGAAGGGACCCTGAGAAAGGTGTTGAACTGGGAGAGATCCACAATAGGTCTCTAAGTGACGACCTTTCAAGGAACCAGAAACATTGTGAAATAAAAACCCTCTCCCACTTGGGAAGTGGGGACAGATTGAATAGTTCCTTGGTTCACCAGGGACCCTAGAACCTCTAGGAAGTGAGGAAGTTGCTCTAGAGGAGGTTGAGAAATCCCAGAAAAAGGAGGGAGAGACTTCCATACCATGACGTAACCCTGATGGATGATAGAAAGAACCCAAGAATCTAAAGTGATGAGATGCCAAAATGGGAGAGAAAAGGAAAGCTGAAGGGACAAAGGAGCCTGGTCTAAAAGAAGAGGGGTGAATTGTCATTGAGAATCAGGCTTATCAGATAAAGGAGGATTCTGGGCCACAGAAATCTGAGTAGTCTTATCAGAGGGTGCCCGCCTCCCACCTCTCCTGTCTGTAGAGGCCTGATGGGGTTGCCTTTGAACAAAAGCAGATACAGAAGGATAATTCTCAGGAACTTAAGGATAGAAGAGACAAAAATATGTTTAAGGTCCTGCAAGGCTTTGCCTTTCGCTCGAAGAGACTTACACATGTCAGCAGCAGCAGTCCCAAAAAGATAGCTACACTTAATAGAGTGGTGAGCCACTTGAAAGCAGAAAATAAAAAAGATAAGTCAGAGGATTTGCTTTCAGAATCAGGGAGGTCAGAAATAATCTGACAAGACTGAGCAATCAAGGCCAGAGCATATATGGTCATGTGGGTCTGGTAATTAACAGCCCTAAAGGCCAAAGAAGAAATTGTGTAAACTTTCTTACCAATCCTCTCCATTGTCATACTATCCTTATCAGAAGGCAAAAGTTTGGAAGAGGGCAAAAGCCTAGAAGGGTTACCAGAAGAGAATGACACCAAGCAGGATCAGCAGAAGGACATTTAAATAAAAACTGACAATCTTCAGGAACCTTATAGAACCTATCAGTTTTTTTAGGAGCAGGAGGCTGAGAATCCTGAAAGCTGGAAGCAACAATGAAAGTATTTAACACGGCAGCCAACACAGGAGGAACTGCTGATGGTTTAGGAGTTTCCACGTGAAGCAGCTCATAATATCTTTTCTGAATATCCGACACTTGAGAAGATTCCCACTTAAAGTATTCTATCATCTTAGCGATTGTGTCCCCAAAGGACAATTCCTAGAAAGGAGGCTCCAGGCTGACAGACACCTCTTCATCAGAATCATAAGCCAAAGGTTCCCTAAGCCATTTAGAATGGGTAGAGGTCCAAGAAGGAGCAGGCATCAAAACCCCTTGAGGAGGCTTTAGGGCCATCAAGGCAGAAAACAAACCCTGAGTAAACTCCTGCCATTCCATTTGAGGATCCTTGGGATGGACCAAAACATGCTTCAGTTTTTGTCTTTTCTTGGAAGGGACATTACAAATAACAAATAAAGGATATTCTGACCCTTGGCAAAATTCAGTAAGAGAACCCTGAAACTTCCTTCCTGACCAATATCTGTGGAATCCCTCTAGGAGATAATCAACCATGGTTCCCCTTCCCTGTACATCTGGAGCAGACAACTGCAAAGCCTCAGAGGACGTGCAGAAGGACAGATCCATACTGGCCTATGATGGGGTCACGGCAGAAGAATCTGATGTAGATGCTGAATGACCTACAGAGCTATTACCTGCTTCTAGAGGGACATGTAGTGGAGGCTGGACAGCTAAAGAATCAGGCCGAGACTTTTTGGCCACCTTCTTACCTAGCGGGAGTATCTTGGGGTTAAAGTAGTCTGTCATGTTACCCTGGGCTAACTGTTTAAGCTGTGGTTTTCAAGATAAATAGCCAGGGAAGACAAACAGCTTCTGAGTGTCTTAGGCACAAATGTCTTACAGATACTACAAGAGGCATGGTCATGGGAAGCACCCAAACAAAAAAAGACACTGTTCATGATGATCCTTAAGGGGAATCTGCCTGCCACACTAATGTTTTCCCTTCTTGTATGACAGGAACTCTAGATAGCAAACTAAAACACTAGACCAAGAAAAGTAAAAAAAAAAAAACAACCTCAATGGGGCACTTATCTGGTTGCTAAGTATTCAGTACAGCAACAAGACATTTAGACCAACTAGCAAAAGTAGCATTCAGACTGGCAACAAACAAGTTCTTGTTAGTTGTGTCCGTATGTCCCTTTTACGCCCTATGTTTTGTGTGGGGAACATAAATGTGACATGCAGTGCATACAAGATCACTAGGTTTTTGTATACTGGTCGAGCATCAGGCTGCCCTGTGCAGGAGGTTCCTTCTGTTTTGGATACTGCAACAGTGATATAGAAGGACATCAGGTACACCCTGAAAGCTTCTGAGGGTGTTACAGCCACCACATCCCAGGCTGTGTAAGAAGATGTGGACACAGGCTTAGTAGTGGCCTCAGCCTTGAACCTCATCTAAACTAGGTTTGTTCAGAAGCATGCATAGAAGATTGTTGTGGCTTGTAGGGGAGTGGGGGGGCTGCAGGTGTTGTGGTCATTACTACTTTACTTTTTCTTACAGTCAAACCTTATAAGTGCACACAGTTTTGTCATATCTTATGTGGAAGCTATGGACAATGTGGTCATCTTATTTCTTTAACTTTTGTGAGAAACCTCAAAGGTGTACATAAATGGTCACTAGACCTTATCTAGTGATAGTGTACTGTTACAATGCATGCATTATTTGCAATGCATAACTCTATGCTACTGCATTGTTTGTTTTTCAGTATTGTTCCAGACTGTCAGCAGCTACTTGAAATATATGGCTGTGGCCATTTGTGCTTTCATCCCCATCTAACACCAGTATACACAGAAGGTGACTTTGTATGGTATAACAACTTCAGTTAACTTAGTAAGATAAAACAACTTTGGTTTTGCAGTAGTCCTGTGTCACTGTTAGAAAGGTGCCAAGAGAAACAAAACAGGCTTGATAGTACATTACAATCTGCTCTCAGTTAACGGGCCTTAAAGAAGTCGAAACATGACTTAAAAGTCTCTCTTTATGTTACTGGGTTTCGAACTGACAAACAGTCACATATATAGTCACAAAATAAAACCAATAACACATGTTCAGATTTTAAAAGACTTGCTATTTGACTTATCGTGGTGTAAGCTTTCCCCGATTCCCAAATATGTGCTCTTGGTGTAAGTGACTTACTCTGATGTTAGGCCTATCTATAAAGCAGTCTTACACCAGAGTGTATCACTTACACTAAGAGAAAGTTGTTGGGAAATCATCCCAAAGTCTCTCCAGCCAGATGTCATTCTGGTAAGTGTTGACATTGACAGGGTCTTGGTAAGGAAAACATCACAAAGTTTCCTTCACCAGTCCTTACACTGTCAAACAATATCAGTTCTCTTGCTTCTTTTGGCTTTTTGGATGTATAACTCGGTCATAGTCCATGTGGGTGTAAATGAGCTGAATGTACTTCCCAAGACTATATGAAGATAGACATCATAAAGCTCTCGGAATCTGTGTCCCAGGCTAGCATCAACCTAGCATAGAGCAGCAAGGATCTCCAAGGATGATGCCACAATACTAACAGAAGATCACGGACTCTAATAATTGGCTTAGTTTATGGTGTCATTCCAAGGGGTGCAGTAGTTGTCAGCATGGAAGGAGATGGTCAACAGACCATGCTGCTTTGCCAGAGATAGTCTGAACCTCTTCCCTCTAGGCTTTTGAATATTAGCTAAAACATTGTCCTAACCCATAGTGCCTTTTTCAGGCAATGCCAAACAAAGTAATTCAGACATAGTAAATAAAAACCAAGAAAATCTAAAGCTGTTACTGCTCAGTGCTAGGAGTCTAAACAAAAAACTCCACTGCCTACAAACCGTCCTCACCCTAAAGAATGCGAACATCTGTGTGGTCACTGAGACATTGTTTAAAGCTGTAGAGAGCACACTGGCTGCATAAGGCTATAACCTTTAGATCAGCTATTACACAGGCAGGGACTAAAGTTGGAGTTGTATCAATATACATCAGAAATAAGTAAACCTGAAGGCTGATCAAACAGTACAAAGCAGTTGAGCTACTCCACATTCAAATCACCACAGACAATGTCCCATACCACTTTCTTGAAAGCTATAGGTCCCCTTGTATGACCCAGGAAACCCATAATATGTATTAAACTTATTGAAAACACTCACCATATTCATGGGTGACTTTGCACTATTACTAACTGGGAATCTTATACAATTTCAAACATACAGGCACAGAGATTCCTGGATTTTCTAAACACACACCCTGGACCAGATTGTCAGTACACCGACCAGGGTTGACAGCATACTGGATGTAGTCCTCACTAATATGGGTGAGTGCTGGACACACACTAGTGTAATATCTTCTCTGGAAAGGTCAGACCACAAAAAGGTCTTCTTTGAAGTCAAAATAAAACCTGGAACCCTAGCTATCCCTGGAATATTTAGAAACTACTCTAAGGCTAACTTCCTACTATTAAGTGATAATCTGCTAAAAATTCAAGCCACCATAAACCCTGAGAACACTACTGCTTTTGTGGAACTGTTTAAATAAACCGTATACAAGCATCTTAATATCTGCATAGAGGCCATTGTACCCACCAGGAAGAAGAATACCACTTTCTTGCAAGCAATAGGTCCTCCTCTATGACCCAGGAAACCCATACCATGTAGTTAAACTTATTTGAAATACTAACCATCCAACCCAATATCATATTCATTGGCAACTTTAATTATCCCACTGTTAACTGGAAATCATATACAACACCAAACATGCAAGCACAGAGATTCATGGATTTTGTAAACACAAACTCCCTGGGCCAGATTGTCAATACACCACCGAGGGGTAAAACTCACTAATATGGGACAGTGCTACACACCCCCTAGTGTAATGACTTCTCTGGTAAGGTCAGACCACAAAATGGTCTCCTTTGAAGTAAAAATAAATCTAGAAACCCCAGCTAACCCTGGAATATTCAGGAACTACTCTAAACCTACCTTCCTACTATTAAGTGATAACCTGGCAAAGTTTCAAGCCCCCCATAATCCCTGAGAACACTACTGCCTTTGTGGAACTGTTTAAAGTAACTCTATACAGACATCTTAATAGCCATATAGAAGCAGCTGTACCTACTAGGAAGAAGTACAGAACTAACTCAAAGGACATGCCACCCTGGTGGAATCACAACATCAACAGGCTGTATAACAGAAGTAAAAAAATCATGGCAAAAATTAGGAGGTGTAGCACCCAGCAGGATAAAAGCACTCTCATCAAACTAAACAAACACCTCTGAAGACAAAGTCTAGCAAAGCCAAATTTGAGGTAAATTTGGCCTCCCAGGTCATTGACAACCACAAGGCCTTCTTTAGCTATGTCCACAATCTCAAAGGCAATACATGACTGTGTGCAGAACTCATTGTTAATGGAGCCACCTCTACTGAGCTAGAAGAAGCAATCCTACTAACCGACAAATTCAGCCCCAACTTTATCCCTCTCTTCCCTCAAGCTTCCCTCAGGAAATACCATCAAATACAACTCCCCCTCCCACTATCACTAGTGAACAGGTCTTTAATGCACTCTCTCTAGGGCCAAGAATACTGCATCAATGGGCCCAGACAATATCCAAGGATGCCTTCTAAACAGCATGAAACATGACCTTTGTGGCCCATTGGAATGGCTATTTATAGTCTCCAAACAGTCTTTTTGCCTCATGAATGGAGAACAGCAACAGTCATCAGTCTGCAAAAAGGTGGGTCATTTACAAACCCTGGAAACTACAGACCCAGAAGTCTTACTAGGTTAATTTGCAAAGCCGTAGAGAAAATTATCATTGAAATGATCAGTAATGACACCAGAAACTTCCACATACTGGACCAAACCCAGTTTGGTTTTGTCACAGGCAAGTCATGCCTACTCAACCTGCTGGACTTCTTTGAGAGTCACCAAAGCAATGGATGAGGGCAAAATGGTTCACCCTGCCTACCTTGACCTGGCAAATGCATTTGACATAATGCCACACACACTTTGGCATTGTTGACAAACTCAAGAGGTTAGATAAGAACCTTTTCATTACCAGGTAGATAGCTGACTCTCAGACAGAACTCAGGAGATTAGAATTGAGGAGTCCACCTCCAGAAAGAGGCCAGTCACAAGCAGAGTCCCTCTGGGACTGGTCCTGGGCATTTACTTCTGTGAAGTCAACAAACTCTCTCAACCTCTTAGCACAAAAAATCTGGACTAAGCCAAAAATAACGGGGGGACAAGGCCCCAAAAATAGGGACAGATTTTAAATATTGCTGTTATAAACTTAGAAAGTTGCTAGAATAAAAGACCTTGCGTTACCATGCATTTTCTGAAGGATATGAAGTCTGAAACTCAAATGCTTGTCATACCTCTCAGTCATACCGAATTCCTTGATATTTACTGGTTTTGAGGGCAAAATAATGGGGTGCCACAAATTCCCGAGTGGCCCCTTTAATTCACGATTTTTTTTTTTTTTGGTGTGTGTGCATTACAACTTCAAATTTTTGGCTGACATCACCAGCCTACAGGGGGTGCGTGATGACATCAGCTACTGCCTGTTCTCAATCAGAGATTTAGTTTGAACCTTTTTGGAGGGAATGTGCACAGTTTCAGTTTATGCTTTGCAGAGTCCGCTCAAACCGGCTAACAGGAGGTAAGAAAAGAACTGTGTAAAAGTCCATTCAAATTCCTCCTCTAGCTTTGTTGTGTGTGTGATATTTTGCTGGACCACTTGCTTCAATCAAAAATCAAAATGTCTATCAAGTCTGCGGACAACTGTGTAAAGTCCATTTGAGCAAACTTAAAGTCCGGTGTGTGTATTTTATATTTTGCAAGTCTTTGCTGGGCTGCTCCATTCAGAATGATTATTCATCCTGCTGGCTGTGTGTGATAGTTTGCTGAAACATTTATTTAATTTATCCTGAATCCTGCTGTAAGGTGTACATTCTGGGCAACTCACTCACTCCGTTTGAACAAACTGTGCAAAGTCCAGTGCTTGAACAAACTGTGGCTCCGTTTAGGTGTCAGAACAAACTCAAACTGTATATTTAATTTTGTGTGTGCTTTATATATTTGCTGTGCTGCAATGTTCCGTATTACAGAACAAACTCAAACTGTGTATGTATTTATTTGTGTGTATATTTTATATTTGATATTTGCTGCTGCAAGGCTTCAAATGAGAAAACTGTGGCTATTTAATTTATCTGCTCTAATACTCCATATTAACAAACTGTGGTGATTTAATTTATCTGCTCCAATGCTCCAGATGAACAAACTGTGGCTATATAATTTATCTGCTCCATATGAACAAACTGTGGCTATTTAATTCTTTTGGTCTGTTCCTCTTAAAATGTGTTGTTTTCTGGCAAATCAGTGATAACTGAATTCACTAAATAATGATAGCAATCTAAGTTTCAGTCTTCCTATTTAGAAACGCATGGTAACACAAAACATTTTATTCTGGCAACTTTTCTAAGATTATACAAACAATGTTTAAAATGTGTCCCCGGTTTTTGGTCTTTGCCCCCCCCCAATAAATTTTGGCTTTTTCCAGATTTCTTGTGCTGTATAGTTCTTTGGGGGGGGGGAGCTTAGTGCTGCTTATGCCAAGTCTGTTTGTGTTAATAGCACAACAGCTAGAATACTTGCTTTTGATACAGAAAGTTGTGGGTTGGGTTCTACTCCCACAGTATGTAGATGGAGTACTGTACTGTGTTGTACTTTTAAAGGGGGTGGATGCTGCAGTCCTGAGAATGTCCTCTTTGGCAGAGATATCCAGTAACTATGAACCTGTTATCAGTTTGCCATCCATTCCCTATTGCAATATTACTAACATCATTTTTTAAAATGTAACGTATGTAATTTATTCCTCAAGGGCAACAGGCACTTTATTTACAGATGAAAAAATGAAATATAAAGTTGTTTTCTAGGAGCAACCTCTTCTTTAGTTACAGATCTCTATAATGTGGAATTATTTAGACATTTACTTCTGCAGACATTGTGTGTATTTACTGATACTGGTGGATTGTAGATGTTTGAGTTGACTTTTATGATGGAAATGTTCTGAATTGGGCAGTTGCTTATTGGAAACATTTTCAAAACAGTAAATTTAAAAAGCGCTCTAACAAGTGTGCTGTATTATACAAGGAATATAACTTAATACAATCAGGAAGGTGTATCAAAGAACACATGTATTTTTTGTGTGCAATGGACCTATTATTTTGAAAACAGCCACTGGCCAAATGCATTTTCTTTGAATGTGGGTTTCAGTGCTGTTTTAATGAATGTGGGTTTCAAGAGCAGAGAAGTTTTACTGCTATGTCTATTTTCATTGTGAGACTGTATTGCTTTGTTTAGCAGATGCCTATTAGTGTTTGTGCTATAAAATGTAAAATAAAAGTTTTAAATTAATTCCTAATAATCATTGTAGAAGTAAAGCAGTATGCACATTACAGTGTTTATGGTAAATGGGTAAAATAGCCAAGTAATGGGATATTCAAATGGCTGCAGGGGGGAGGGCAGTGTATGGGGGGCCCATTCGACCATGATTTTGTGAGGGGTGAAGGGTGGCAAACTCAGACAGTCCTGGACGGCACAAACTCTTGTGCTACTCCACTGATCAGTAGGCTATGGAGAATGACTTTTGGAGGTCCTGCAAACTATAATATTCTTTTGCTAAGATTAGAATATTGCCTACCATTAAATGGCCTACTTTTACCACAAAACCCACATACTGCAAGTCACAAAAAACAAAATCCTGAGGTGCATCATCTTCTCTCTTCCCAGTGAACATCATTGCTACACATTTAAAAAAAACGGTTACTATTTACTACAGGGTCTGGGACCATATTTTGGTGGTTGTTTAGTTTGCGTTTGAAAGTTAGCATCCCACAATTCCACTGGAGCTGGCGGGGTTATATAATTATGTATGCAAATTTTATGTTAATCAGCTGACAGATTTGTACCTATTTTTCATGGGCCTTTGTCCATATTTTTGATGTTTCCAGGTTGAGAGGTATACCTGTCATTATTTTGTGAATTCAGACCTCACTAATTTGCCACAAAACTCCAGAAAATCACAAATTTAATGAGGAACAGACCAAAATTATGAGGGAAAATATGGACATTCTGCAAAAAAATCTGGACAGTTGAGAGGTATGGAAGTCAAGGCCATTGCCAATGGCCTTTGGCAGACTAAATTTGCAGATGATTGCAAATTAGGAGCAGTCATTGAATTCCCCACTGACACAAATGTTCTCCAGGGTTCACATACAGATGAATAACTGATGTCAGAGCCATGGACTAAAACTAAATGCCAAAAAATGCATAATAGTATCCTTTAGGAAGTCATTCACCCCTGGTAACTATCATATTGACAATACAAACTCTAAGAGTTGACCCAGTAGTCAGGGACTTGGGGACACACACAGACAGTAATCTAGCCTTTAATCAGCACATGTCTAGAGTAGTGAGGAAAACATTCTATGTTGTGCAACTTATAAACAAAGGTCCAAGGAGGTCATTGTTTCACTGTATTTGGCATTTATCAGAAATATCAGTGAGTGCAATGCCCACTTTGGTATGGTCCTAACCAGGCATATCCAAGAACTGGAATGTCAACAGAGGTTCCTCACCAAAAGAATACAGGGTTTATGTAACATGTCCTATGCAGACCACCTCAAGGTGTATATATATATATATATATATATATATATATATATATATATATATATACACACACACACACACACACACACACACACACACACACACACACACACACACACACACACATTCTATCTAATGTGACTAAAGGTTAGCAGTAGTATCCAGTGGGTAATTTGCAGTGGCACCATCATTCTATGTTATAATATTAGAAAACAACTAACCTTCTCCTAGGCCACCAGATATTATATCCAGATTTGGAAGAAATATTCTCTGCCTGAGGGTACTCCATTTACTTTAAATTTTCTGCTGTCATTAAAGATCTTCCTTTCCATGCTCCTACCACACTAAAAGTTACTAACTTATGTTCACTTTATACTACATTATGCAACAATCTTCAGTTAATTTGTTTCCCTATTTCTAAGAGAAAAAAAGCATATTCTTATTGCATTTAGAAATGTAAGCATTGTGGCATCATGCAGTAGTGGTTGTAGCTTAGAAAATTTTATTATGCCTTCATATTCTTCAAAGACATGTCTAAAATAGTGCAACACCATTAATGTTACATGTGTATTGTACATTGTATAACATTAATGGTGTATTAATTTAGACAACATTAATGTTACACATGTATTATATATTTTGTGTTCGACAACCATATAGTTAAGGTAATGCCAGTTTAGCCTGATCATAGGAAGTTACTAAGCTATTGACCCTGAGGCCCTTACAAGTCTAGCCAACAATTTAGCCCATGCTCCAACTAGTCAGCATCCAGTGCTACTGTCCACCAGGTACACAGGTGGAATCCCAGGGATGTATTTTTTGTTCTCCGGCCAGTATTTCAGGTTGCACTTAAAAGGGTTAATGAGGTACTCTGCTTGATGTGGAGAGGGACTCTATCCCATAAAAGGGGAGTCTCTGGGACACAAATCTGTCCTGCCAACAAGTCCTATTGATGTCACAGAATAGGTTGAGGTCGTGTGTATGGGTTACTTGAGTGGAACTTGACTTGTGGATATGCAGCAGTCCCATCAAGGCGGGGTCTGAGATTGCTTTGTATGCCAGACAGAGGTCACCTCTGAGGAGTCTATAGGAGACTGAGAAGAGGGACAGGATCTTTAGGCTATCTGTGTAGGGTAGATGTTTGAGGCCCTGGATTCTCTTGGCAAGGAACCTCTGTGGTCTCTCCAGCTTCTGCATGTGTTTTGTGAGGTACATGCCGAAAGGGGCATTGTACTCAATAATGGGTCTTATAAGGGAAGAATACAAGAATATAAGGTGGGTCATGTAGAAAGATTTCTGTACAATGGAGGCAGTATGGTGGTCAAAAGTCAGTTTGCTATCAACCTGGGTGCCCAAGCCCCTCACAAATGATTGTGTGCTTAGTACCTTATTATAATTATGATAATTTGTGGGGATGTCACTTTCCCCAAAGGGGATGATGATGCATTTTTTGGCATTCAGTTTGAGGCCATGTTTCTGGCACCAGACATTTGCTTGGGTGACATCCTCTTGTCCACATGACTAGGGGAGTTGATGACAGCATCCAGTTTGCAGTCATCTGGAAACTTGGTCAGCCATAGAACACTGGTTTTGGCCTGTACCTCAGAAAAGTATATCCCAAACAACAGAGGCCCCAAGACTGATCCCTCAGGTACACTGCTCATTACAGGTCTACTGCTTGAGGTGGCTTCCCCTATTTTGACTAGGTGCATTCTATCAGTGAGCCAGTTTACTACCCTTCTGGTAACATATGGATTGATGTCTAGTTTGGAGAGTTTATCTATTATTCCTGAGTGGGGAATAGTATCGAAGGCTTTGGCCAGGTCAAGGTAGGTGGTGTGCACCATCTTCCCCTCGTCCAAGGCTTTGGTGACTGTCTGAAAGAAGTCAACCAAATTTAACAGGCATGACCTCCCCTTGATGAAACCAAATTGTGTGGGATTGAATGTTTGGAGGTTGCCAATGTCCTTGTTAATGAGGTGCATGATAATCCCCTCCATGGCCTTGCAGATCAGGCTAGTTAGGCTGATGGGTCTGTAATTTCCTGGATTGGTTGACGGTCCACCTTTGTGCAAAGGAATGACAGTGGCTGTCTTTCCTCCACTCAGCTGAGACATGCAACAGATCTCTAACCAGTAATATCTGGACATATTTCTACTTAACTCATTAATATCTTCCAGCAGTTAGTTAATGAGGGGTTACATTCCTGACTTCTGTTTTTCTGGATAGTAGTTACTTAGAGCTCAAATTTAAATAACTAAATCTGATAAAATCATTTCAACAGAGCAAGAAAATATTTTTTAATTCCATTTTAAGTGCTTAAGTTACAACAGAACAAGTATGGTATGCAATCTGCCTTTCAAAAAAGGTGGGATTGAATGGTGCAATGAGCCCCTACAACTAGCACTGCAGGCATGAATCTGAGAGGAGCATAATCAGCACTCCAAGCATTAATGAGTTAGTGTAATACTGCATTCTCTCACCTGAAATTTATCAAAAGTCAGTGACAATACAATTTTCTTACCTAAAAAGCATTTATGCAGTATTTGGTACCTTCTTAAATTTGAATGTTCATAGGACTTTTTATAGCCAGCTTAAGAAATCTAATAACCTGGAAACCAGAAAACTAATCCTATCTTCAAGAAAACTGAATGTAATTTGCAAATGTTATTTGCCACTCTGTCTTACACATTATTTAACACCCAGACTGACTTCATACATTTCCATTATGGTGGCTGTCTTACTTTCTAAATCTTTACAGTTTTCTGTAATATTTTTACATTTCTCATATATACCTGATTTCTCTGCTCTTTCTGTGATTTGATCCTTTATTAACATTATACTAGAAAATGGAAATCAACATCTAAACCAGCTATATTAGAAGTAGTGAATATAGTAACAGAAATAAAACAACTGGAATTAAGATCTTTAGAAACAGGTAAGACCAAACTATATAGGAAAAATGGGAATTGTGGAAACAATGCATACAATGGAGGAATGAGGTTTAAAAGAAGTCAGGACTTAAAAGAGTTGTGTAATGTTTGAAAATGACTGGGTAGATTATACGTGATGTATAATGTTTGCAACTAGGAGTGTGTCAGTATGGTTTGTGATGTAAAATGCTTGCAACTAGGACTGTGTCAGTGTGGTTTGTTTTCATTTATTATATAATTGTGTGATTGCTTTTGTCATATGTGACAGTTTAATAAAGATGTTTATTAATATTTGTATCACTCAGCTTTCTAAAAGAACAAAACAAATATTGACTTCCTCTGTAAACATTTTTACATCCGTTAGATTTATAGTGCAGAACTATGAGTAATTAATAGACCATTTTTTTCTTTCAAGGTCTGCACACAAGGTGTATTATCCTGCAAAATGTTAGGAGAAGGTATGGTGGATATGGAGAATAATGGAATGTGTAGCAAGACAGGATAGTGATATTGGTTTGAATGTTTTCATTCATTTTATATTGGACATGTAATAAGCATTTAGTAATACTACTTAATCTTTGTATTTAATATTTTAGAAACTAAAGACTAACATTCAATAAAGTATTTGGGGACAACATTTATGTATTTTTTTTCTCTTCAGTTTGTAGTTTCTTTCTTTGGTTCCACATAAGTCATGGATATATTGGAATCTCTAGATAAAGTACAACAGTACCAAAATATTTACTTTATTTTATTAGCAAAAATATAATTTTCCTTTATATGTTTCCATAGTTAATTCAGTATTATTGTGATCTCAGGTCTATGACCATTTTGATGAAATGTTCCTCATGTATATACCTGTGTGTGAGGAAACTTTCATCATAATGGTGAAAGGCCTGTGCTCAGGTGTAGTATTTTGCATATGTCTGCAATGAACCTCGACTGGTACTGTTTGCTTACCTCTTCAGCCTTTCCAACTCATTCCTTAGACTCTTCACCCACCTGTACTACTGCCCATAAATTTGTGGTATCTACTCTGTCTTTCCTTAGATACATCTGAAATGAACCTAATGCAGAGTATAGGGACTAGGACTACCCCATGAAATATTTCACTATTCATTTTTCTTAGTCCTGACATTATCTTTCTCATTACAGCCCTCTGGTTCCTGTCAGTTAACCATGTAGAAATTAGTTCCATATTCTTGTTCTTAGTCTCAACATCTACATTTTCCCTGGTAATCTTCTATGTCAGGCTAAGTTAAAGGCCTTGGTGTAGTTAGTGATACTTTGGTATTTTTCTGCAAAGGTGTCCTGAACCCAAGTCATACAACTGGATCAGGTTTGACTATCAGATTCTTTAAGCAATGCTGATTGTTGGAGACGTTTGTCATTTAAAAAAGCAAACAACCTTTTCCTCGTTGTTATCTTCATGTCCTTTCTGGTTATTGCTGTTAGGTTAGCAGGCCTTAAGTTAGTTGACTTTTTGGTACCCCCTTGCACAGGGTTGCCACGGTTTCTGTTCTCTTCTTATCAGGCATTTCTTCAGTGGTTATTGATATATGAAAACCTTAAGAAAGGGTAATCTGCCAGCACTCTGACTGGACTCCTAAGGGTACTTGGAGACAGGCCATCTAGCTTTTGGCTTTGTCCTCAAAGAAACTCCCCCATCTCCTGGGATCTCTCCACTGCTTTTTAAATATTGCTGTTCCTCCTGCATCCTGATTTCAGTTGCTCCACTTTTTCCAAGAAAATGCATTAATTTCATTGAAATTTACAAAATTAGAATACATTTAGATATGCTCATAATGTTCTTCAAAATCTATCAATGTTTCTGTGCCCATAATGTTCTTCAATATCTATCAATATTTCTATCTTGAATGTAAATAGGAAAGATAAAAACTGTGCACAAAATATAGAAAAGAATAAACCATGATTTTATAATATAAAGTGACTGGGGTTAGTACAGCACTGTAATTTATCATTAGTTTTTTAGAATGTTATCTTCAAAGGTTCACAGTAAAGTTCTTAATTTAGGCAAATACTTTAATGTTCTTTTCTCTATTTCTTATTGCACCACATTCTTATAATATTGCCAGTATTATAGGGAATGGCTCTTAGAAAATGTTTTAAAATATTTTCAATATATTACTTCTGTATCCTGTTGTAATAAAATATTTTCAGTGCAGAATATAGAAGTAACATATTTTCCTGTACTGGATATAATTTATTAGAACACATTTACTTTTATTTTAATTAACATTAACATGAATCATTAATTTTAGATATAGCATGTTCATATAAGAATAAAAGTAAGTCATTCCAGCCTGAATCACATGAACAGTCAATACAGTATACAGAAGTCAAGATGTAAGTTTCAACATCAGGAAAGACATAGTCTATCCCTCTGTGGGCTGCTGTGTCTCCTCGGGCTGGGAGTAGATATCCCGCATACTGTACACCTGGGTTCCTGTCCTTCCCTAGCCAAAGAAGCCCCGTGGACATCTTTTTAAGCACCATTCCTGAATAGGATTTTACATTCTCCCACATAAGACTGGCTTCCCAGAGTTGACCGTTTTGGAAACTGTACACCTGGGTTCCTGTCCTTCCCTAGCCAAAGAAGCCCCGTGGACATCTTTTTAAGCACCATTCCTGAATAGGATTTTACATTCTCCCACATAAGACTGGCTTCCCAGAGTTGACCGTTTTGGAAACTGTACACCTGGGTTCCTGTCCTTCCCTAGCCAAAGAAGCCCCGTGGACATCTCTTTAAGCACCATTCCTGAATAGGATTTTACATTCTCCCACATAAGACTGGCTTCCCAGAGTTGACCGTTTTGGAAACTGTACACCTGGGTTCCTGTCCTTCCCTAGCCAAAGAAGCCCCGTGGACATCTTTTTAAGCACCATTCCTGAATAGGATTTTACATTCTCCCACATAAGACTGGCTTCCCAGAGTTGACCGTTTTGGAAGTATGTCCTACTCTTGTACTGCTTAACACTACTGTCCAGGGTATATTTGTTCCCCTACCAGGCTTATCAGCAGCCCCCCCCCCCCAAAGTCTATCTTTAAATCCTTTCTCCTTCCCTCCTCTCCTCGGCCTTTGTCCTTGAGGAACCTCTCTCTCTACCCTGAGCTTATTTTGACTTGGCAAACTCCCTGCTTGCTCTGTCTGTTATCCTTCCTGCCCTTGCCACTAGGTGGCACCCTTCACACTACTGACCCTATAACCAGTTTTTTTTTGGCTATTGTACTATAACTTACACTGACTTTTCCAGTCCATATTTTGACCTCTGCCTTTTGCTACTTTCCTCACGCCTGACTCCTCTACTATCTCCTACCCCCCACTCACCATATAGTCTCCATAACTTTCCTACTCTAAGAGGTCACCCTTACCTGTTCTCCTGCTTCTCTCCTCTTGCCTGATTGTTTTTCTGCAACTGATCATTCACTTGCTTTCCTGCTCAATCCTATTCTCCATTACCACTCTTGATACCCCTCTCCCTGTCTTACCTGTTTTTACTCTGTGACTTTTCTTTTGACCTGCCTGTTCCTTCCCTCGCATACTACTGTAATTTACTCTTTTACTTGCCTTCCCTACTCCTTAATATGCTCACCTCCTTATGACCATCATCTCCCCCTCAGTACTCTACTCTCGAGTTCTTGTCTGCCTATAGCTCTTACTCTACCACATTTCCTTCCATCCCTGCAATCCTCACATATAGCTTCCAAATTTCCACCTACTTGCTGTTGTTTTTTTTCTGCCCTGAACTTCTATTTCCTACTATCCCTACCTGTCTCCTCCCCCCCTCTGCCTCATTTCCGTTTCTATCATACTAATACACCCATCCCCTAGCCGCCTCCTCCCTATAGTCTATCCCTCTGTGGGCTGCTGTGTCTCCTCGGGCTGGGAGTAGATATCCCGCATGTGAGTACTTGCTTAAGTGCACTGTTTAGTGTTTTGTTTCATTTATTCCTTTGTATTCCTTTGTATTTGTAGCCACTACTGTTATCCATGTTGTATCTGAGTTAGCTCTGTATACCTAGAACTGTACTTTAGGATGTTGTCTGGGAACCACGTGGAAAGCCTTGTTTGCTAGGAACTTACGGAAACGGGTTATCTACCCTGTTTCTACTCCTGTTTGGCCCTGATCCAGCCATCACGCATGGTCGCTACAATAGTTTTATCTGCTATTTTATTTTTCTTACTACCAGTGGTACCTGTGCCTATGTCCTATCTTGACTTTTAGGCAAGTAACCTTAATTGTAGCATATACTTTTACCGCTCACTGTAACCACCGCATACTACTGTCCTATTAACGCTTACGAGCCATTGATGTTTTACTGGCACCGCAATTGTATATTTACTAAAGCTAAAGCCAATCTGTGTTTAGTGCTGCTTCTGCCAGAACAAACGGCCACAGAGGAAGCGTTTGGCTTACCGCTCTCTTCTAGGCCTGTTTTATTTAGATGGTGCAGCACCTAAACTACTTATACCTAGCAGGGATCATGCTTGGTAGGCTCTGTTAGAACAAACAACCACAGTGGAAGCGTTCGGCTTCCCGCTCTCGCCTGGCCTGATTATTTTGGATTGTATAGCGCCTAAGGCGCCTTTTTAACTAGTTATACTTAGCAGCGGTAACCTCTCTGTATTAGCGTTACTCCTTGCTGCAGCGTTCCTTGCCTTAGACCAGCCTCCACGTGGTCTCCCACAACTTCTGGCTGGCGTTCATAGGAAACTGTAGCTGTTTAAGACCTTGTTCTATGATTCAAATGTCTATTACTGGGATTTTTCCATACTGCTTCCTTGTTTTTGCTTTTGACTAGTTGCCTATTAGCTCTGTGCACAGATGCACACAAAGTTTGGTATTTTTTGACCTATACACATTGAAGCTACGCTTTATTTCTAGCTTGTATCCCCCCTTGGGATCCTGTTATAATTAGTTATAGATGCAAGGCTGTGAATGTAGTGTCCTGCCATTTCTTTGTAAGCTGCTGATTGCTTGTAACTCATATTGTAGAGTGGGACCCATTTAAACAGTGTGGTAGATCTAGCTTGCTTACCTGATACCTTAACATATAACTGTTACAAGGTTGTTTTTTGTAATCCCTAGTGTGTTTTATTAGCAGCCTAACTTAACCACCTAATGCAATGTGTCTTAATAAGACTATGTACTGACCTGTTCTTTGTTTCAAGGCATATTAACTAGCTAAGTGATACATACTGCATTGACTAATTTATTTTTTCCCCTTCTTTTCTCTCTCTACCTATAACCCTATCAGACTGTACACCTGGGTTCCTGTCCTTCCCTAGCCAAAGAAGCCCCGTGGACATCTTTTTAAGCACCATTCCTGAATAGGATTTTACATTCTCCCACATAAGACTGGCTTCCCAGAGTTGACCGTTTTGGAAGTATGTCCTACTCTTGTACTGCTTAACACTACTGTCCAGGGTATATTTGCTCCCCTACCAGGCTTATCAGCAGCCCCCCCCCCAAAGTCTATCTTTAAATCCTTTCTCCTTCCCTCCTCTCCTCGGCCTTTGTCCTTGAGGAACCTCTCTCTCTACCCTGAGCTTATTTTGACTTGGCAAACTCCCTGCTTGCTCTGTCTGTTATCCTTCCTGCCCTTGCCACTAGGTGGCACCCTTCACACTACTGACCCTATAACCAGTTTTTTTTTGGCTATTGTACTATAACTTACACTGACTTTTCCAGTCCATATTTGACCTCTGCCTTTTGCTACTTTCCTCACGCCTGACTCCTCTACTATCTCCTACCCCCCACTCACCATATAGTCTCCATAACTTTCCTACTCTAAGAGGCCACCCTTACCTGTTCTCCTGCTTCTCTCCTCTTGCCTGATTGTTTTTCTGCAACTGATCATTCACTTGCTCTTCCCGCTCACTCCGCTCCCCCACCCCACCCCCCCCCCCACCCACCCCCCAGAGGCCCTACCTTTATAGTAGCTTAGACACTCCCCCAACTATCTAACCTCCTATCACATTTCTTGTACTCTTCACCTATCAATACCCTACTCCTACTCCTACAACCACACCCACTCTCCACTATCCTCACCTCACTCTACTACTGATACCACACAATCCAACTGTTCTTAACACATCCCACTAGTAACATGACTTTAAACCTTAATATTATCCTTTCATTTCTTCTCCTTAACATCCTTCTCTATCACCATACTCTTACCTCCTATGAATATCTCATACTTAGTCAACCTCCTGTATTAGCCAAACACACCACTTCTACACCTCCTCTACTTAAACAAGCTCATATTAATATACTATCAACCTCCCCCTACTTTCCCCCTCTCTACCACAAAATTCACCACTTCAGACTCCTAACCTCCAAACGATTCTACCTAATACCCTACAAAAACCTACAAGTATCTCAAGTCCCACAAACACTATTACTGATACATGGTGACATCCACCCCAACCCTGGCCCCAATACTCTCATCAACCACACCCACTCTAATCTAACTACTAACTGTTCTACCTCACCTTTCTCCCTGACTCCTCTGTATTGCTCACCTAAATATTCGTAGCATCAATAACAAAATCACACAACTCCATGCCTTAATTGATTTCTATGCCTTTGACATTCTCTGTCTCACTGAAACATGGCTCAAACCTAGTACCAAAGACAATGAATTTACTCCCCCAGGCTATAACACCTTAAGATAAGATCGTCTCAGTAAAAAGGGCAGAGGAGTGGCCCTTCTATACAAATCCCACCTTCAGGTAACCTCAGTAGACACCTTGCCCCCCTCCCTAACTAATGCTGAAATACTCTGTACCAAGCTCCAAGTTAATAAAACAAAGGCTATTTATATCATATGTTCTTACATCCCTCCAGGCAACAACATCAACACACTAGAAAATATCCTAAGCTGGGTCTCCAGCACCTTTCCACAAGAAACCATAATCCTAGGGGACTTTAATATTGACTGGAACTCCTGCATATCTCCCAAACCCTCCATTCACATTAATCTCTTTAACTTTCATCAAACCATTAACTCCCCAACTAGATTACACAAATCAACCCACAAACAAACCATTCTAGATTGGATACTAATTAACAACAACCCCCTCTCCTATAAAACAGGAATACTCCTGACAATATCAGTGACCATCTCCTGACCTTTATCTGTAAACAAAAATATAACATTACCAAGCAAGCTACCTACCATACCATACACAACAAAACAAATTTTAACCTAGCATCCTTTCAAAGTGAACTCAATGAGTATAACTGGTCAACTCTAAAATACCTCCCAATAGATGAAGCAGTAACCCATTTTAACAATACCTTTCTACAAATTCTACACCATCATGCCCCACCGCTTAATTAGATTAAGCTCCAAGGCTGCCCCATGGCTCTCAAAACTACTAAACAAAATATGCGAGCTAGAAATAAATTATGGACTAAATGGAGATCCACAAAAAACCCTACTGACCACCAGAACTTCAAGCACCTGAGAAACTCAACTAAAAAACTTATCTATCTGGATAAAAAGAACTATCACTTTAAATATCAACAAAACCAAAACCAAAACCCCAAACAATTTTGGTCATGTATGAACAAACTACTCCATCCAGGGAATACCAAAACCCCTACCCCAGCTAGCCTAGCTCAAAGCCAACCCAACATAATAGCCAACACTTTCAATGACTTCTTCTCCCAAACAGTCACCTCTCTGGATAACACCATGGCACCCCCCATATCCCTCCAAAAAACCACTACCCCAAACAGCACCCCATACTAAAGTTCCATACTGTCTCCACAACCTATATACGCAAATTATTATCTAAACTCAAACCTTGCACCCCTTCGGCCGACAAACTACCAGCTGAATATCTTCAACTAGCTGCAACCGAACTTGCCTATCCAATCTCCATCTTAATAAATAGAACAATAACTGAATCCAAAATCCCCTCCTGTTGGAAAATCTCCCACATCATTCCCCTTCACAAAGGAGGTAACTCTAACGAACTCTCAAACTTTCGCCTATTGCCCTTCTATCCCTCTATCCATCCAAAATAATGGAACGCTGCATACACCATCAACTCTTACAACATCTCTTGAGTAACAACTTACTTGTAGACTCACAACATGGGTTTAGGCCCTACCACAGTACATCTACTGCCCTTCTCTCATTCACTGACACAATAAACAAACATCGTAACAACAACCTGTTCTCCTCTGCACTTTTCTTAGACCTATTGAAGGCATTTGATATGGTTAACCATCAACTTCTCCTCCACACTTTAGAATCCCTGTCACTTGACCCACTAGCACTACAGTGGTTCAATTCATACTTGACAAATCGAAAACAAGCAGTCCTATGGGACAGCCATCTATCTTCTCAACTCCCGGTTATGATAGGCATCCCACAAGGGTCCATCTTAGGTCCCCTACTTTTCTCTATATTTATAAACAACCTACCCACTTCCCTCCCTAAATCCACCTGTATACAATATGCTGATGATTCCACTCTCATTTGCTCTGCTCCATCGCCTGCTGAACTCCACTCCTCTACCCAATTGGTTTTCACAGCAGCAGAAAAATGGTTTCAACATATCTGCCTCCTCCTTAATCCCAAAAAAACCAAACTTCTACTCTTCACCCCAACCCTTAAATCCATCCCATTCACCTTTTCCATTGTGTCCAGCAATGGCACTATCATCAAACCTGACTATTCCACAAAACTGCTAGGTGTCACCATAGACAATCAGCTTAACTTTGACTATCACATTGATTTAACTATCAAGACAGTAAATAAAAGATAGGAGCCCTTTACAGACTTAAGCCCTTTCTTACCGCCACATCCCGAGTATCACTTGCCCAAACTCACCTCATCTCCACACTACTGTATGCCTCCGCCTCCTTTATTAACATTTCTAAAGCTAACCTTCAGAAACTTAATTTAGCCTACCATAGCATTGCCAGATTTGGAACCGCTCTCCATTCCGTACTCATCACTGTCTCAACTTAAAGAAACTCAACTGGCTAGAACTTCCAAATCTTATACTCCTGCAGCAATTAGTCCTCACTTTTAAAATTCTACATTACCCTCCAACATACCCATACTTAACAATCTTATCACACCTTATACAAATCTCACTTCACTTGTTCAGCCAACAAGCTCCTAGTAGCTACTATAAAATCCCACAATAAAGCAGGAGACTCCTTATTTGCAAACACTATCGGATCACAATGGAACAAACTTCCCACTGGACTGACCTCCCTAGCCTCATGTTACCTTTTCAAAAAACAGATTAGAAAACATTTACAAAATCACTAGCTATGCCCTTGCACAAATCCTGACTAATAACTTATACACTACTTGCTCTCTCAACTAACTTGGTATACTTAATTCTATCTTGCATTTACCCAAAGTTTATTTCTCCCGTTCTAGTGTGCCTGTTAAAATGTAAACTCTCTTGTATGATAATTGAGCTTTTCCTCCTCAACCCTCTGTAGAAAATATACTTGTATAAAGCCACTCAAGCCCAGCAATTCTGTACAATCTATTTGACCTTACTTTTCTTTTGTTAGTACTTTGCTTGTGTTACTGTTTGATTGATTGTTACTGTTATTTTTTTACTATTTTTACTAATTGTATCTTTTTAAACTGTAAAAGTATAGTATTATAGTGGAGCTTTTCTCCTCGGGCCTCTGCTGAAAATGGACATGTATCCAGCCAGACTAGCCCGGTTAACAAATGTAAAATAAAATAAATAAATAAAATAAAATACAATGCCATATTCCCCATATTTTTAAATGCAATATTAGGTTTATTGAATAAGCAAAGGAAATGTAATTGGTTTTAAGTCTCTAAATTCTTTGTTGCTAATAACCAAGATACAAGAAAATTTGCATTTGCACTATAGGCAACAAGGTAAATGAATAACCATGAAAAATCCAGGACACACTATGACCTAACACTGTATACATTACTTTGACTGCTTTTATCCCCATATCAGCCAGGGTTCTTTCTTAATGGTTCTGAAGAAGTCCAACTTATTTTGGGATGAAAGCAATCAAAATTTGTAAACTGTCTGGTCATGGCTTTTATTGGCTTTTTGTGGTTATCCATGAAAGTTCTTTATTAGTAACAGTGAGACAGTTTGTATTTAAAAGTATAATTTTGATTAAGCAAATATTTTCAAAAGTAAAACAATAAGAAGACTGAAAATAAGAAATAGAATAATGTTGCTCATACAGCAATTATTTCTTTTAAACTATTAAGAATACAGTTATAGTGTATAAACTTGTAATAAAGTCCAAGTTAAAAGATATACAGCGTTATTGAAATTATAAATAACATTGTAAAGATGCCTATGCACAGCAGCTTTATCTATTTTTATTAGTATATATTTCATTTTTCTATTATGGAATTTTAAATCTGATAACTGTCCAAAAATTCTAATACATTATTAATATGTATGGTAGAAGAATTATCATCTGCAAATTCTAGAATCAATAATTTGGCCATATCATTAACTATCTAAGCTATTAATTATTTTTAATACCATTATTTAATTGCTGTATGGGAAATGTGAATAAAAGAAATAGCATGCATGCTTGCTTTAAGTCTTTTGTTATTGTTGTCTCTCTAAAAAATAGGAATTTACTATAAATGTTTCAAAATCTCAGTAATTTGAAGTGGAAATTAAACTTGACTAAAGTTTAAAAAATGGACAGCTATACTGAAACAAAATCTGTGTACATCAGAGTTAAGTATTGTAACTTTTGTATGTTAATACTCAGTGTGTGTTTGCCAAATTTAAATATAGCCAGGCTGGACTTTTATCTATTATGTAAGAGAATTAACATTTTTATCCTCTTTACTACTGTAACCATAAGTAATTTATTATCTACATTTACAAAGATGCATTTATATGGTTTGCATAAAGATAGATTTTTTTAATGTTATTTTAATATTCAAACAGGGATAGAATAGTTATATAAACGGATGGTATCTGTACTTCTAAGTATACCATTCAATTTCTATAAGAAAACAGCATGTATTTTACTAGGTAAATATTTCTTAATTTCAGACAGAATTCAATCAATAATGAACACTTTATTTTAAATGTTTTATTTTGCTCTTTAACCTCACTCTTTCTGACCTCTCTTAAAATATTATATTCTCCTGTTAGTTTTTGTCAGTGCTATTGTTAAGAAAATGACCAATATCTTACGAGTTTAATTTCTATCATTTTATATAAGATATCAAAATGAGCTCTAAAGTATTTGCAAATTTCTTCAGTACCACTGTCTATTTTACTATTGAAGGATTTTTAATCCCCAATATTTGTTTCTGATCTAAGCAATTTGTTTCCTCATCCTGCCAACCTATGTAAATCCATGGGTTATTGAATAAATGTTCTCCTTAAATTTCTCTAATGCTACTGTTTTGTTGTCTAAGCTTTGCATGTTTGGTTTATTGATTTAGTCACCTCTAAAAAGATTTTCCCCTTTGGAAATATAGTTACTGACATGTATTTTTCTAAATTTGTGATAACTGATTTCCTAATCTTTCAAGATTTTAAGAAGATAATCTTTTTAAACACAATTAATATTATCACTTAAGACATAGACAAACATACAGTAACAGAAAACAAAAGAAACCATACTAATTTTTCTCCATACATTAAACAACATATATCTTTTCTTTTTTGTAATTATCATCAGTCCAACATTACACAGATTTCTGAATTTCTACCTTTTCTTAAACATCACTCTTCCTTCTCCTGAACATTATTCTGCATGTATTTTTCCCCACAATTTCAATTATTTGCTCCCTTTTCTAAAGATCCCTCTTCCAATTCTTTTTTCTCTTTTATAATATTCAATAATTCAAATACCGTTGGTTTAGACCTTGATTTCCATTTTATAGTAATTCCTTTTCTGGTTTATGTTCATTAAATTTTTATCCCGAAAAGAGATGAAACTATTTAAAATGTTCCATAACACTGAAATGTCCTTTTCTGGATTTATCAGTCGCAAAATAATATCATCTGTAAATAAAACCAACTTTTAATTATTACCATTCCAATTATATCCTTGCATTTCTGAGATCCTTGTTTTCTTTGCAAATGGCTCTAAATATAAAGCAAATAAATGGAAAGGGGGCACTCCTACCTGTTTCTTATGTTTAAAAACAATGTATCACAAAGGAACCCTCACACTTTAACTCTTGTCTCTGATCCTTCATATATCCTCCTAATTAACCTTATTATTGTATCATGGAATAAAAATGTTTCCATTGCTCTACTCATAAAAAAACAGTTTACTATGTTGAATGATTTCTGGGCATTAAGACCCACTAACCACAGCAATCTTTTTTTTTTAATTCTGCTTGCCTCTGGATCATCAGTGTTCTATTAATGTCGTCAAATGTTTTCCTCCCATCCACAACATTGATCCATAGCTATCAAGTTTGGCTACACCTTTGCCATTCTTTTAGCTAGTATAGCATAAACACTTTATAATCATGGTTTAAAGTTGAAATTACTCTGTTTGAACCTGAGTCTTATGGGTCATTGCTGTCCTTATTTAATACAGCAACCACAACTTTCTTCCAAGATGTTGGTGCTTCCCCTCTTTTTGAAAAACTGTTAAACAAAATCTTCCAGATCTTCATCACTTTTTTCCGTACTAACTTCCAAACATCCACAGTAATATCATCTGTTCCTGGTGACTTTTCTGAAGATTGATTATACATCACTATTTTTATCTCATCCCCTCCTATTTTAACTGTTATTTTTGGGTCTCGTCTTCTTCTAACCTTGACATAACTAAATCTTTCATAAATATTTCCATTTCTGCTCTTTCTTGATTTCTACATTTCTCTGCTTTATACAAATTTCATAACATTTCTGAAAAATATGTTATGTAAAAATCTCTACAGGATCTCTGGTTATTTTTCTTGTTATAGGCTATCTAAATTTGGCAACAACTCTTTCTACTTTCTGCTGCCTAAGTAATTTTTGTCCTTTGGAGTTATTATCAAAAATGGTTGCTTAATAGCAGTCTGTCTAAACTCATGCATATTATCAAGCTACTCCCTTAGTTTCTCTTTAGCACCCTTGTTCTGTGAGATTCCCCTTATTCTACAATACTTTAACCTTTGTCAGCCTCTGTAAGTAATTTCTATTACTTCTTAATCATATCTTTCTCTCTTGTATTTCTACTGTATTTTTAAACTCTATTTTCATTTATCCACTCACTAGCTATAACTTCTGAATATATTTATATCTTAATTAATAACTCTTGAATAATCTCCACTACCCATTCCTTAAATTCCTCTCTTTTTGACAGGTAGATGGGAAAGTGCCAATGTCTCATTTTTACTTCATTGCCCTGAATTTTTATCTTAGTTTTTATTGAAGCATGATCTGAAATAGTTGTTGGATGTGTTTTGAAGCTTTCAATTAAATGGAAATTTTCCTGAGAAATATAACTTCTGTCTAGTCTGAGTTATTGTACTTTGTGGAATAATATGTAAATTATGTCTGAGTTCCTACTATTGAAATCACATCTTCCATACCAAATATTTTCATACATTTCTTCAGAAATCAGTCCTCTTTTTTGTTATAGGTCTCCCTGAAATATCCTTACCATTGCAAATCGAGTTCCAGTCCCCACCTATAAGTAATGTTTCCTGCTGAAAGCTGATCATTTCTCCCAGAATTTTATTAAGTTCATTAATAGCAGATTTTGTTGGAATATAAATACATGTGAGCATAATCCTCCCTCCTTTCCAGTAGTCCCTTACTACCACAAATCTATCATTATCATATTTTTTTCCTCTTCTATCACTGTTGAAGACCCTCTAGCAATTAATATCATTACTCCTCTTTTCCTTTGTCCCTGATATTCTGCTGAATATCAATTCTGAAATTCTTTCTTTGTCAAATTCACATTTCTTTTTTTTAAACAAGAAACATCTTTATTAAACCATCACTTACAATATAAGCAATCATACATTTATATAAATGAAACAAACCACACTGACACAATCCTAGTTGAAAGCATTTTACATTACAAACCATACCAACGCACTCCCAATCACAAACATTATACATCACTTATAATCTACCCAATCATTTTCAGTCAAGCATTACATAGCTCATTTAAGTCCTGCCTTCTTTTAAATCTAATTCTGTCCCTATGTGTATTGTTCCCACAATTCCCATTTTTTTCTATATAGTTTGCTCCTACCCTTTTCTAAGGATTGTAATTCCAGTTGTTTTATCTCTGTTACTATATTCACTACTTCTGATATTGTTGGTTTAGATTTTGATTTCCATTTTCAAGTAATTGCTTTTTTGGCTGCCACCATAATTAGACACAGCAAGGCCTTACCTTGTCTAGGTAATTCCATTTCTGTATCACAGCTCAGAAAAATCATCTCCCTGATCACACCAATCTGCCCACTCAGCATCTCTGACAGTGCACCCTGCAGAGAATCCTTAAAGTCTTCCAACCCACCGCACTCCCAGAAAATATGTTCCCAAGTATCTGTTTCTTCCCCATCACACCTCCAACATTTGCTGTCTACCTGAAGAAAAATTCTCTGGAGTCTACTTGGGGTATAAAAATATCTATGTAAATATTTCCAAGCAAAAGTCCCAAGTCTTCTAGATTTTGTTGCATATTTGGGAGACATACCTATATCCTCCCATTGTTTCTTTGTGAATTACTTATCTAATCTCCCTTCACAATCCTTTCTAACCTCCGCTGATTGATTCTTATAGTTACCATGCAATATTTTATATGCTCTACTAATTTCTTTTTTAATAGCAGCTTCTCTTCTAGAGTCAACTAAAAACTCTACCAGTGCTGGTCTTTCATTTAGAATCCCCCCCATTTATTTCTCTTTGCCTATACTCTGATATCAATCCTTGATAGGGAAGGCAATCTCTAACCTTCAGTCCAAATAAATTATTGGCCTCTTCTCATTCTATTACCTTTTCCTCTCTAGTTATTTGCTCCCAATACCTTGGTTCCTTTGCCAGTTTTCACCAATAAATTCCAGCCGCCTCTTGCCTATTGTCTATATTTCAAATTGCAGTCATCCCTATCAGCAAAATCTCCTTTCTCCATTCCAGTGTTGGCTTACTTCTTAGAATACTTTCTGCTACTTTATGGATATAATATTCTGTATGATTATTGTTATTCTCCTTAAAAGTCTACATCCAAAATCCCAGTCTCTCCTTGTTTCTTGAGTTTCCCCCACTGTTTCATCATCAACCCCTTCCACTTTGAATTATAGTTTTCTGCTTGTGCTATGTATAGGAGCCTTAACTGTGTAGCTCTGAAATCATCATCATCTTCTTTTGGCTGTTCCCGTTAGGGTTGCCACAGCAGATCATCTGTTTCCATTTCTTCCTGTCCTCTGCATCTTGCTGTGTCACACCAACCACCTGCATGTCCTCTCTCACCACATCCATAAACCTTATCTTAGGCCTTCCTCTTTTCCTGTTACCTGGTAGCTTCATCCTTAGCATCTTTTTCCCAATATACTCAGCATCCCTCCTCAGCACATGTCCAAACCAATGTAATCTTGCCTCTCTGGCTTTGTCTCCAAACCTTCCAACCTGGGCTGACCCTCTAATATACTTATTCCTAATCCTGTCCACCCTCGTCACACCCAGTGCAAATCTTAACATCTTTAACTCTGCCACATCCAGCTCTAACTCGTGCCTTTTTGTCAATGCCACTGTCTCTAACCCATGTAACATAGCTGGTCTCACTACCCTCTTGTAGACCTTCCCTTTCACTCTTACTGGTACTCATCTGTCACAAATCACTCCTGACACTCTTCTCCACCCACTCCATCCTGCCTGTACTTTCTTCTTCACCTCTCTTCCACACTCGCCATTACTCTGAACTATTGATCCCAAGTATTTAAACTCATCCACTTTAGCCAGCTCTACTCCTTGCATCCTCACCATTCCTCTATCCTCCCTCTCATTCACACACATATATTCTGTCTTAGTCCTGCTGACCTTCATTCCTCTTCTCTCTAGAGCATATCTCCATCTCTCCAGGGTCTCCTCCACCTGTTCCCTACTCTCACTACAGATCACAATGTCATCTGCAAAGATCATAGTCCACAGGGACTCCTGTCTGATCTCGTCTGTGTGTATCTCTGAAATACCCCTTCAGATTGGGTAGTCCCAATCGACCCTGTTCTACTGGAAGAATCAGTTTATCCCACTTGATTCTTGCTGTCTATAAAGTCCTTCAGATCTTTATTAATTGCTATCCACAACTTCTCATTTGGTTGATAAAAAATATGTCTGACCTGTGTATAAGAGTAAAGGGGCTAAAAACATTTTGATTGCTTATAACTTACTATCCATATCCATATAACAAAATTCCATTTTCTCAGTTTTTGTATTATAATTTTTTAGTCTTTTCCCACATATTCGTACCTGCCACACCAGAATCATGTTTAATCCATACTCCTAAATACTTGATTTTATCGTGCCCCCATAAATATGGATATTGCTGAACCAATTCATATGTTGGTACATACTTTACCACTATTGCCTTTGTTTTAGCTTCATTAATTGTGTATCCCAAAAAGATTTGAAACTGTTCTACAACACTGTAATGTCTCTTTCTGGTTTTGTCAGGTATAAAATAATATAATCTGCAAATAGACAGCTTTTCTTGACTACCATACGAATTATATCCTTGAATTTCTGAGTCCCTTATTTTATTTACCAGTGGTTCTAAATATAATGCAAATAACAAAAGGGAAAGAGGACACCCCTGCCTGGTTCCTCTGCTTAAGCAGAAATTATCAGAGAGGACCCCACCCACTTCAATTTTCACCTCTGATCCCTCATATATCCTCCTAATCAGCCTTATAATTTTTTTTCAGGAAATGCAAATGCTTCCATCGCCCTGCTCATAAAGACCCAGCTTAATTTGTCAAATGCTTTCTCTGCATCAAGACTCACCAACAACAATGGTATTTTCATACATTCTGCTTCCATCTGGATCATCAATGTTTTGTTAATGTTGTCAGATGTTTGCTTCTTCTGCACAAAACCACATTGATCCATATCTATCAATTTTGGCTTTGTCATTCTTCTAGCCATAATAGACATTAACACTTTATAATCATGGTTTATTGTTGAAATAGGCCTGTATGAAGCTGTGTCTGATGGATCTTTACCCTCTTTAGGTATTACAGCTATCACTGCTTTCTTCCAGGATGTTGGTACTTCTCCTCTTAAAATACTGTTAAACAAAACCTTCCAGATCTTTATCAGTTTTTCCCTCCTAGCTTCCAAACTTCCACAGGAATACCATCTATTCCTGGGCACTTTCCTGTAGATTGGTTACACATCACAATTTTTATCTCATATCCTCCTATCCTAACCATAAGCAATTGAGTCTCATCTACCTCTATCTTTGGCATATTTAATTCTTCCATAAGCATTTTCTTTTGCATCTTTTCTTGATTTCCATATTTCTTTACTTTATACAGACTTTCATAGAATTTCCAAAATATTTCTAATACCTCTACAGGATCTCTTGTTACCTTCCTTTGTTATAGGATACCTAAGCTTGGTGACAGCCCTTTCTATTTTCTGTTGTCTGAGTCATTGTGCTAAAAGTTTTTGTGCTCTACTGTTGTTATCAAAAAACAGCTGCTTAGCAGTCTTTTAAACTTGTGCATATTATCAAGGTAATCCCTTATTTTCTGCTTAGTATTCTGTAGCTGATCCTCTTCTTCTTCTTTGGGATTCCTCCTATTCTGCAATACTTTAACATTTGTCAGTCCCTCTAAATAATTCTTGTTACAGCTTAACTATAGCTCCCTTTCATTTCCACACATTTTTAAACTCCACCTTAATTTTATCCCACTGTGCATATCAAGACCTTCAATTAAATACTTGTTCCTCTGAAATGTAAATCCTGTCTAGCCTAGCACAGTTTTTATATCTTGAGGAATAATACGTAAATTCACTCTGAATTCCTATTATTGAATTCACATCTTTCATGGCAAATATTTTCATAAATTTCTTCAATAATCTACCCTCCTTTGTTATACTTTCCCTTCTGGGCCCCCAGGCACATATTCACTGTTGCAATTCACATTCCAGTCTCCACCTATAAATTATATTCCTTGTTGAAAATGGATTATTTCTCCCAGAATTTTCTTAAGCTTCATTATAGCAGTTTTAGGTGGAATATAAATACATGCCAATGTAATCCTTCTTCCTTGTCAGTAGCCCCTTTGCATGACAGATCTGCCATTATTATGTTTTTTATCCTCTTCTAAAACTATTGCAGCTCTTCTTGCAATTAATATAAGTACTCCTCTTTGCCTTTGTTCCAGGTATTCCTCTGAATAACCATCCTGAAAAACTTTTTTTAAATCAAATTCACATTTTCAGTTCTTTTTAAGTGTGTCTCCTGTAACAGAACAATTTTCACTCTACATTTTTAATATATTTCACTACTCTTTCTTTTTTGTATTTATCTGTGAGACCATTGACATTTAAAGACATTTCAGAAAGCATCACTGCATTAAAAAGTTATTATTCCCATGTTCTATATATAACACATTTTTTGTTAATTGTCTAGTTCCAGCTTTTGTGTTACATGTATGCACTGTTTGACAGGTTGAACGGTTATACAGTTGTTTCTTGTCATATCCATTTGAGCCTATGTCACATCTTACAAACCTTTTTTGTTTTATTGAAAGCATTCAAACAAAAAACATCCCCCAAATACCCCCCCTAAAACCTATTAACTTAATATTAACACACAAAAATACTTACATCTTCAAATACTGAAGTTTTACCCTCCTAATAAGAGCAAAGGTCCCCAACTTACAGCCACATTTACAGACTTGAGGTAACCTAAAAGAAAGGTTAAACATGCCAAGATGCATGGTGCAGCCTGTGCTTCTACTAAATGCTAATTGGTTTGTCTTTTCTTTACAGCTCTCCAAGCTGGAAAAAAAAACATGAATGTTTTCAGAGAACATTGTCTTCTAGCAAATTTCTCTTCTCAGTTTTTTTCCTTCAGCCAATCACTCTCCTCCAGACTGTAGCCAGTTTCTCTTTATCAGATTGTCTCCATGGAGACACAAGAACCAGGCAGCCAGTTTCTCTTTATCAGATTGTTTCCCTGGAAACATGAAGACCAGCTGCAGAGCTGCTACTGAGCATACATATATTTGCTAAAAAAGTCTCATACGTTTCAATGTTCTTTTTCATTTACTTGCTTACTCTTAAAAAAGTGTTACTAAATCAATCTAAGGTCCTTAGTCCACTCATTTCCCCTTGCAAGAATGAGAAAAAGCACATTCATTTTTCTTTTGTCGTGCTTCTTTGACCTGGCTTTTGTTTCCTTGCATTGCCTACATTTCTTAAAACTGAACAAGAAGAAAGAGAGAAGGGAGAAAGAAAGGGAAAAAAAAAGAATAGCAGCACCTGTTTACAATCCCAATTACACTTAAAAATAACTGAGAAAGCACTTTATAGCATGCAAAGAAAACCATGCACCACAACGGTAGTGCTAGTAAGAAAACAATTCTTTACTTACTGTTAACTTTCTCCTTCCTCTTCCCCTCCCCAAAGCATTTTTTGAACATTAATGACATGAAGTATGGCATATGCTTTAGAGTCCCCCACAAGTCCAATAAATTCTGAAAAACTCCAATATTTCCAGACTTTCTTGTTCTGTCATATTTCACACATATAACTATTGCATTGTCATCCCACATTGTTACTGGTTTTATTCCTGTTCATCCCCATCCCCTGAATCCTGTCTCTGCTTAATTTCTAATGCACTCTTGAGTCTTCTAGTCAACTCTCTTGGTCCCTTCCTTCACTTCATTTCCCATTGAAACATTGGAAAAAAAATTACAGGTACAGTCTCTCTCTGTGGTCTTTATTACCAGAAGAACAAGAAGCAGAATCTCTTTCTGTTTAATAGCTCAGCTCACTTTTTATTGGACAAACTTTTGTAATTCCTCCTTAGCATGTACTTCTTCAAAAATGATTTTGTTCTTCCAGGGAAGAATACTTTGAAGACAGCTGGGTACAGCAGTTTGAATCTCACACCTGCATCTTGACATTCCCTGAATAGTGTAATAAATTTGCTTCTTTTCTTGCTCATGTACAATGAGTAATCATTTTCCACAAACACTCTGCTGTCTCTCACTTTTAGTACTTTGTCCTTCTGTCAGAGTTTTGTCAAAAATCAACTCCTTCTGCTGGTAAGATTGCAGTTTTACTATTAAAGGTCTAGGTTGCTTTCTCATAGCCAGGTCTGGATCATACACACAATGTGCCCTTTCAACAAACAACTGCTGCTTTAGAATACCAGTTCTGTTGCTTATTTGTGCTTTCATAAAATTAAGGTTGTCTGTTCCTTCCAGCTTCTCTGGTATAGATGAAAATCTCAGGTTTTCCCTAGTGCTCTGTCCTATTATTTTTTGAAACATGTCTTTCTGAGCAGTCTCATATTCAGCCAGCCTTTTATTCATTTCGACCTCTGATTTGTGTAGTTATTTTTCACCTCATCTGAGTATTCAATTAAGGCTTCTTCCATTTTTCTAGCCTTTTGTTGTTTGTGTTGATGTACTCAGTCAGTGTTTTGTTTATTTTAACCAGGTTTGTGTGCAATTGTCTTATATCTTCCTAAAGGAATTAATGTCTGAAAGTTGTATTGCTTTTTACTGAACAGCTGCAGAACTTTCCCCAGTCAGTGTTTCTTCCTCGCTTTTTCTAGCTGATTTTTTCCAGGTGCTCTGCATTTCTTTTTTTTTTTTTTTTTCTAGCATCCAGGCAGTATACTCACTAGCCAGTTGCTGAAATTTACCCATAAACAGATGTCTACTGGCCTTCTCTGCTTAGTTTCTGTTTTCACACTGGGAGAGCTAGAATTAAGCTGTTACTCTATATGCAGCCATCTTGGAAGTCCCCTGACAAATTCACATTTCTGTTTGCTCTCTGCATTTTTTGATATAAGTCAATACTTTTCCTTTTTGTCTATGATTGTAGGTAATTTGCATTCCAAGATATTAGGATAGTATAAACATCATGATAAGAAGTTCTTGTTCCCACTTATTATACATGACATTTTTTTGAATGTATATTTCCAACTTTTGTGTTACATGCACAGACTAATGTTTGACAGGCTGACCTTTTATGCAGTTGTTTCTTCTCATCTCACATGGAACCTCTGTCAATTTTTTTCAAGACTTTTTGTTTTAATGAAAACCCTCAAACAAACAAAAAAACTATATACATTTTCAAAACATCCAATCCTCTAGTAACTTAAAACAAATAAACAAAATTGTGTACATCTTCAAAAACTGAAGATTAACCCCTCCATATAGGAATAACTAGCCCAAATTGACAGCTGCACCCACAGGCATTACCTACCCTAAATTTAAAGTTATCCATGCTAAAGCGCATGCTACAGTTGGGGTTCCCAATTACACTGATTGATGGCTGCTGTTTTCTTGTCTCTGTTCCTCTCACAGATATGGAAAACAAGTTCTGTGCTTTTAGAAACAATTAACTTTTAGCCTAAGAAAAAGTGAACTGGCTATCTTTAAATGCTACTAACTTGTACACTGTTCTATTAAATGTATTAAAGTATTATGGCTACTGTGGAGGCTGCTATCTCTTATTCACTTCTTATAATTTCAAACTTTATTTTTCACTGAACTTCTTGCCATTATGGATGCATTTTACATTCCCCTCAGCAAAGAATGCTCAGAACTCTCAGGATTAATTGCTCGCACCTGTAGACAGCTTGTCTCCATGGAAAAATACTCTGCAATGAATCTTTGTCAGTTTCACTCAGAACAGGATGTACAGCTGCCTTCAGCTGCAGACTTGACTCCCAGTGAACATTAGTTAATATATTTGCAGATGTATGGCTTTCATAATTTAGTTTTATTTTTAAAGCTTACTTACTTATAAAAAGCACTTGTTTATATCTTAAATCAAGGACATTAAACTAGACATTCACCCTCATAAAAATAAGAGAAAAGATCTTAATTATACATATAATAAAATCAGTGCACTTTTACAACCTACCCCACCCCAGAAACCCCAGATCACAGTTTAACATTAAACTTAGTTTTGTCCAGCCTTTCCTCTCTTGTTATATTGTAAAGTCTATATTTCTTACAACTAAAAAAGTGCTTGTTTACTTTAATATGTTTAACACACACAACAGTG
The DNA here is from genome assembly GCF_019279795.1 of Protopterus annectens. Lineage (NCBI taxonomy): Eukaryota > Metazoa > Chordata > Ceratodontiformes > Protopteridae > Protopterus > Protopterus annectens. Next base: position 1,054,243,403 of record NC_056748.1, read on the forward strand.
AAAAGACTCCCCACATTTAAAATATCCCTGCTCGCATACTACACAGAACCACTTTACTATATAACATGCATTTTATATCATGAAATGTTTTCTACAAATACTAATAAAATTGTTTTACTTAAAGTTACTGGTTTCCCCTTTTTGTGTTCCCCTAAACACTAATAACATAAAGTAGGGTATATGCCACTCCCAAGTTTAACAAAATCAACAAAAGTCCAATCTTTTTTGGCTACTTATTTTTGCAAAGCCATATTTCACAAATGTGACCAACTTATTTTAGTGTTGTTGGTCATTTTCCTTTTTTCTCCATCTCCCAACACCAAAATCTGGTTCAATCCTAAGGTACTCCTGATTCTTCTAGTCAACTCCTGTGCTTTTTTCTGTCTCTTAAGCATTTTCTTTTGGGACATTGGAAAATATTTCACTAGCAAAGTCTCTCTATGAACTTTACCATCAGAAGAATGAGAAACAGAGTCCCCTTCTGCTTGCTGGCTCACTTCTTGTTGAATAAACTTTTTTTATTTACTCCTTAGCCAGTTCTTCCTAAAAATGTCTTTAATCTGCCAAGAAAAAATTCTCTAAAGACAGGTGGACACAGCAGCTTGAATCTCACACCTGCCTCTTGATATTCCAAGATTGCTGTGATAAATTTGATTCTCTTCTGCCTGTTGTACTGTAAATAACTAATTTTCACAAACACTCTGCTGTCTCCTATTTTCATTTTTAAACAAGAAACATCTTTATTAAATTATCACATAATTCATTTATATATAACCATAAGTTATGTCCAATTTTTAATATTTTTCCCTTCAGCCACTGTTTTGTCAGGATCAGCTCTTTCTGCTGGTGTGCATCTTTAGTAATATAGTTCTTGGCTGCTTTCTCATGGTCAGGTTTGGAGCATGTCAATGTGCCCTTTCAATTAACAAATACTGCTGTGGAACATTAGTCCAGTTGCTTATTTGTGCTTTGATAAAATTAATACAGTCTGTTTCTTATAGTTTCTCTGCTGCAGCAGAAAATTTCATATGGTGGACAAACCCTTATCAAAACCCTCTCTCAATAAGTCTGCCAAGTATTCAGAACACTATGTCTGGACAATTCCCATCAGTTTCTCCTGCCAGCCTGGTCGACATGGGCATACTGAGACAGTGTGGCAACTGCCTCGTGTTCACTGACAGCCCTCTTCTCCTAGCACATAATTCTTCTACTTGTGAGAAATGCATCTACACCAATAACCTGGAATCGATGCTCTCTCACACAACAATCAGTACTCCTGACAAAGAAGGGATTGCCAGCACAAACACCACACCACACCACCCACATCACATTGCCAAGCACAACATACACCCACCTATGCAGAGGTCCTCAATAAAAACTTATCTAAACAGCAGATACCCTCAAAACACACTCACAAGCATTCCACACACAACACCAAACACATCACACACAGCAGACAACACACCAGTGTCTCACAAACACAGCCCATAAGGCATAACAATAAACCAAACATACTAGTCATTGGCAACTCAATTGTGAGACACACTGATGGATGTCCCCACCCCACCAGGCTCAACAAGGAGAAGGTCATGGTCAGTAGTCTGTCAGGTGCCAGAATCTGCCACATCATGCACTCATGATCCAGTATCTGTCTGCTTGGGATGACATAGTTCACAGTTTTCAATGCTTTGCCAGAGATGGCCTTCACCTGTCACCTTTGGGTTTCTGGATCCTGGCCAAGGCTCTTGCCTCCCCCATTGTGCCTTATTTTAGGATATGACCCAAAGACAAATCTTCCAACATAAAAGATCTGTCAAAAAGCAAATTGAAGGTCATACTGCTTAATGTTAAGAGCCTTAACTTGAAAATGTACTCACTGGAGGCTCTCTTCGCACTGGAAGATGCTGATGTCTGTGCAGTCATGGAAACTTGGTTCAGGGCTACAGAGAACACCCATGCCTTACCAGGCTATACCTCGTTCCACACATGCCGACCCCAAAATGAGGTCAGGAAGACTAAGGGTGGTGGAGTCTCTATCTTCATTAAGGACAGGCACACTTCCATACTGGTTTTCCAGCATGATGCACTGGAGTTACTCCAGGTGCAACTGACAGTCGGCAAGACACTCATCCAAGTTATAGCCAGCTATAGACCCCCCTCCATGACTCAGGACACCCACTCCTCCTACCTGGACCTTCTTGACTCCATCAAGGTACTGCCTAACACCCTGATCCTTGGTGACTTCAACTACCGCACCATAGGCTAGGTGGACTATTCCTGCACTAATGCACTCACTCAATGATTCCTTGACTTCATCAATTCTAAAGCACAAGACCAGCTTGTCTCATCCCCAACAAGGGGAGATAACATTCTGGACTTGATTCTTACCAACATGGGCGACTGCTGCTCCATTCCCATAATATGTTCTTCCTTGGTGAAATCAGATCATTGGTCTGTCTCATTCAAAGTTTCTATGCCACCCAACCCCCTCCCCCCCAGCCGTAACCAGGCTAAAAAACTTCTCAAAAGCTGACTACAACCTCATAAGAGAGGGTATCTGTAGCATTCATTCGCACCAGCACCCACCTCAGAGGATGCAGACAACTATGCTGAACAGTACGCCAATGCAGTATACAAGCACCTGTACAACTGCATGGACTCAGCTATACCCAACAGAACTAAACCCTGCTCCTCAAGGAAACACAGACTTGTCTGGTGGACATCCTATATCAACAGGCTTTATAACAAAAGGAAGAAACTCTTGTCCAGGGGTAAAAAGAAACAAATTGCAAATTGGAAAAGCTCCCTCCTCAGCCTCAACAAGCAAATTAGATCACTACTGAAAACCTCCGAAGCCAATTATGAATTGAAACTAGCCTCCAAAACAAAAGGAAACCACAAAGCCTTCTTCAGTTATATCAGGAACCTCCATGGCAATTCTCAGGTTTGTTCCAAATTAGTACTTAATGGTACCACTTACACTGATCCTGTTGACTTACCCAACCTGCTAGCAGATAGCTTCCATGCAAATTTTACCCCCATCCCTCCAAAGGCCCATTTGACATCCCCAATACTTGTCCTGCACCTCACATCTCCATAGATTGTGTTAAAGGCCCTATCCAAGGCAAAGAATACAGCTTCCATGGGGCATGATAGTATTTCAGGCTGTATTCTGCACCATCTCCAGCAAGACCTAACTTCACCACTGAGCACCCTATTCAACCACAGCCTAAGTACAGGCTTCATTCCATCAGAGTGAAGAACTGCCATTATCATCCCCTTGCACAAAGGTGGTGCTGCTACTGACCCTGGAAACTTTTGCCCCATCAGCTTGAAAAGTCTGATCTGTAAAGCCATGGAGTGTATTATTATGGATCTCATAAACAAGGACATAAGCAATCTCCAAGCAATTGACCCCACCCAGTTTGGATTCATCAAGGGCCGATCTTGCCTGTTGAATCTGGTTGACTTCCTTGAGACTGTCACCAGGCCCTGGATAAGGGAAAGTCAGTACATACAGCTTACCTTGAGTTTGGCCAAGGCCTTTGACACAATCCCCCACTCAGGCATCATTGAAAAGCTAACATAACTTGGTGTAAATCCCTATCTCATCAGGTGGGTGGCCAACTGGCTCACCAATAGGACCCACAAGGTCAAAATAGGCACCATCACCTCCGACAGCAGACCTGTCACTAGTGTTGTCCCCCTACTGTTTGGCATCTAATTCTCAGAGGTCCAGGCAGTGGCAAAAGCCATATGGCTGACGAAATTTGTGGATGACTGTAAGTTGGGTGCTGTCATTGACTCCCCAAATGATGTTAACATACTGCAAGAGGGTCTCACAGCAACAAATGACTGGTGCCAAAATCATGGCCTTAAGTTAAATGCAAAAAAAGTATTATCATGCCATTCAGCAGAAACATGGCCCCTACTGATTGCCACATCAATGGCAACCCCCTAAGCACACAACCTGTGGTGAAAGACCCGGGTACTCAGGTTGACAACAATCTCACATTCGACCATCATGTAGCGGCAGTGATCAGAAAAGCCTTTTACTTGGCTCATCTAATAAGTAAAGGGATTGCATCCAGAAAAAAAGGAGGTTATTACCTCTCTGTACTCCTTTCTCATTAGGGCAATAATTGAAAATAGCACCCCATTTAGTATGTACCTCTCCAAACACCTGCACCAACTGGAAAGGCCACAGAAATACCTCACAAAAAGAATCCATGGCCTCCACCACCTGTCCTATGTGGACAGGCTCAAATCACTATCACTATACTTGGTATCATACAGATTTCTCAGAGGTGATCTGTGTCTCACCTACAAGGCAATATCAGACCCTGCCCTACTACAGATGCTCCATATCTGTAAGTCTAACTCCTCATACAGGTTTGTTTCACAGAGGCTGCCCCGTCTCTGGAATAGACTTCCCATGCATGTCAAACAGAGTACTTCGCTGATCCTGTTCAAGCGCAACCTTGATGAGTGGATGGAAAACCAAAAATTTGTCCCGGGGGTTCCACCTGTGTCCCTCATTAACAGGGGGTGACAGGTGCTGACTGAGGTTTCTTTTTTGTGGATAAACTCTTGGCTAGGCTTGTAAGGGTACCAGGGCCCTTAGCCTAGTAACCTGCTATGAGCCTAGTTTTCTTTGCATGCTCTGTCTCCTAACTGTACTATTTTTTTTTTGAAATGGCTCTTCTTGAGAACCCTTATACTCAGCAACATTTTCTTCATTTTAATCTCTGATTTCTCCAGTTTTGTCAGTTCATAAGAACAGTTAGTTAAAGCTCCTTCCATTTTTCCAGCCTTTTCTTATTTAAGTTGATACATTCCTTCAATGTTTCATTGATTTTAATCACCTCCTAGTACATTTGATTTTTTTCCTCTAAATTACTGGAAGCCATCTCTTGAACCAAAGCTGAAACTTGAACTGATTTTTACTGAACATTGGCAGAATCCTTCCCAGTCAGTGTTTTTCCTTAACCTTTTCTGGTTGATTTTCTTTTGGGTTTTCTAAATTTCTTCATTGCTGGCATCCAGGCAGAATACTTTGTTGCCAGTAACTGAATTTTACCAGAAAAACAATTTGTATGGGGCCACTTTTTCTCAATTTCTGATTTCAGACAGGGATAGCCGAAATTAAGTTGTTGATTGGTGTTCAAACTTGGCCTAACTATGACAGTGCACTGTACCTTATGTATCTCACCTATAGTTCCTGCTATATGACTTACAGATCACATCCAAAACAATGTGGGTGGAAATAAAGGAATTAATAGGATAAAACACAAAACGTAAATATTCTTCCACAACAATAAAATATAACAAGCCTCTCCTACCAGAAGAGCAGAAAAACGTCTTCACTGCCAGCGTACAAGAAATCACTAATTCTTTTAACCCTTTATTCTATCTCAAAACAACCCTCCAAACTTTTCTCAACCATCACAGTATCCATTAGCTGAACATGGAGCAGTATTACATTTTTGAGTGATCTCAGTAAAATAAATTATCACACTCCTGAAAAATCTTAAAACTTCTCCTCCAAGGTCACCCACTTACATCACACCTTCCTAAAAAAGAGCAGCAGATAAAATTACCAAACACTTAACCTACATTTATAACATCTTCCTCATAAAAGGAATAGCACCTACAGCCTTAAAACACTACATTGCAATTCCCTTGCCTAGAATACCTGCTCTGAAGGATCTGTGCAAAGAGCAATACTGCACTTGTGAGGATGTGGCATATGTTATAAAGTGCCCATATGGATTGCATTATTTTGGTGAAACAAAAGGGACTTTTGCAACTAAGTTAAAAGCACTCTGTAGGAATATTTTTAAACAAAAATGCAGCGTCCCCTAGTGATATATATATTTTTTTACAGTTCCATGATAGGGACCTTGCAGGTATTAAAGCTAGTGCTTTATATTATTATAAGTATGTGGAATGTATAATGAAGGATGTGAAATTATTACTTAGAAGGACATAGTTTTCATATTGCAATATACTACAGTGCATCCCTATGGTTTTTAGTAAAGAAATGAACTAGAAGACAGTGATTAATTGATATAGCACTGTCATAATTTAATTAGTTAATTGGGTGAGGACTGTTGGTTTTATAATATGATATACATGTTTATTTGTGTGAAGACAGTTATACAGTGGCACTAAAAGGGCAATAACAATTTTTTTATTTTTATTTGAGGTGTGTTGTCATGTTTTATATGTGGTTTGTGATACCTGACTATTCAGTTCAACAAAAAGAAGTGGAATAACTTAAAATTCTGATAGTTACTTGAATGTCTAAACTATGCATTGGTCTTGTGTTTACTCTTAATTGTACACCATATGTTTATGTGTGGCTGTGCCCACATAAAGTACATCAGCTGCCAGACTGAGCTGGGTAGACTACATGCACAGTGTTACAATTAAAGCGTTGTTTAAAACCTAGGTGCCTATTTACACAAAAGCCGCGGTGGTACAGTGGTAGCATTGTTGCCTCACAGCAAGAGGTTCTCCTGTTCAATTCACGTCTGGACTGCCTTCTGTGTGGAGTCTGCATGTATATCATCCCCACAGTCGAGTGGCCTCCGAAAGACATGCGTGGATGGGCGTGCCTTCGCTGATGGTTAGGCATCGGGCTGGCAACTCGGCACCATAAAAAAATCTACTGCCAATCATTAGCGGACTGGAGTTCCGCTGTGGCGACCCCTAACCGGGAAAAGCCAAAAAGACAAATAACAACAGGGCTAAGTTCCTTTCGGTTTATTAGAGTTCTTTTCTACTGTCTGTCCTTTTGTACTTTTTTCTTCCCATGATTTTAAATTTGTATTCCTCTTTTAAACAAACTTTGTATCTCTTCCAATTAGTGTTCCTCTTGTTAAACTTTTATACTTGTCCAGCCCTGTTGGCCATTTTCTTAACTCCTTGGAAAATTTTCTATAGACTGATTATGGGAATGTCAGCTGAAAATTCAAACTAGAAGGCTGTATTAAGTCTGGCATATTCTGCTTGTTTGGTGTAATGGGATGCTTCATTCAGTTTGATTATCAGAGCATATGCAATGTTACTGCTTACCACCTCCTCCCTAAAAATTGTATCAATTGCAAGGGCTTCATAACTTCTATCAACAAAAATACTTCTTAAAGTCCCCAATTCCTTGAGAAACAGAAGTTCATCAGAAGTTAGCAAGTTATTTTGATAGCCTGATCCCTAATTCACATCAAAAAAGTAGAAAGACTAGCATACAGTGGCACCAAATAAATACTTTATTAAAAGTATTCTTAACAAAAAAAATGGTTTTGGCTGTATAGTTACATAGCCTTCATCAGTGTGAATATCAGCAAATTAAGAAATACTTTAAATGCATAATTCAGAGGACGTGATCAATTAAAAATGCTCATTAAGCCCTCGTTTAAAGAGACCTCCCAGTTTAACAATCCATTTTTTCTCCATAGTGTTTAACAAATCATGCCAACCCAATTTATTATTTCTGGGTCTCATGATTTTATCAATGATGGTGAAATTAAATATGGCATTTTTATGTATCAGGGTGTGCTTATAAAGGGCATTAGTTTCTTTTTGGTGTTTGATCTTGCTAAGATGTTCAGATATTCTGAATTTAAGGGGTCTGGAAGTTTGCCCTATATAGAATGCTGAACAGTTGCAACTAGCTAGGTAAATCACCCAATCAGAAGTGCATTTAGCAAAAAATTGAATGTCATAGACTTGAGGGGTATTTTGGCTGCTGAAGCTTTAAGTTTTTAATATCCTGGGGCAGTGAATGCAATGGCCACAAGGGTGCCAACCAGTTAAGGGGTCAACTAACAAAGTAACTTGGGTTGCCCATGTTTGAAATGGTTAAAAAAATGCAGCAAGATTTTTACCTTTCCTGAATGAAAAAAGACATCTATCACCCAACATCTCATTCAGTCTGGTTTCACATGTCAAGATGTTCCAGTGATGTTGTACAATATTCATTAGTACCTTGGTGTTGCGTCCATAAGTGGTTATTAATCTGGGGGGCCCACCACCTCTATCACCCTTTTCTTTGTAAAGAAGAAGGTTTCCATGCTCCATATTATCTACCACATGTTTTGTATGTAAGACTTGACCTATTTTGTAACCTCTGTCCCTAAATCTAAGAACTAAATCATCCCTAAAGTGTATATAGGTGTTTCTATCGGAACAAATGCGTTTCATTCCCATGAACTGAGATTTGGGGATGTTCTTACAGATATGGGGTGGATGAAAGCTGGTGGCATGGAGAAGCAAATTATTTTCAGGAAATTTCCGATAGACTTCAGTGGTCAACCTGTGGTCAGGTGCTCTGGAGACCAAAACATCCAAAAAAAATTTTGTTTTTGTCATAGTTGAATGTGAATTCACTTCCCCATTTGTTCTCATTTAAATATGTAATGAATTCCAAAAGGTATTCCGCATTCGATCTCCACACCAACCAGCAATCATCCAGATATCTCCTCCAGATGTCCATTTATTCTATGTATAAGTTATGGGAGTTATCATAAATAATTTGTTTTTCAATATAAGCCATAAACAAGTCAGCATATATTGGTGCAAAAGATGCTCCCATAGCTGTACCCTTGGTCTGTAAGAAGCATTTGTCCCAATAGAAAAAGATGTTCTTCGTGAGCACATGTTCAGTGAGACACAGTAGCAGTGTATTGAAACCTGGTTTGTACATTTCTGTTTTATTTAACCAATATTCTAAGGCTTCTAACCCTGCCCATTGTGGAATATTGGTATAAAGAGATGTGACATCTAATGTACATATCAACCAATCTGGTTCTAATTGTGCTCAGAAATAATCTGAAGAAATTATGTAGTGTCTCTGATACGTGCTCTAACACATTTGAGAAGTGGTTGCAAGTATTTAGTAAGGAAAAGGGACAGAGGTTCAGTGAGTGAATTCCTGCCAGAGACAATAGGTCTACCAGGGTTTTTTTTTGGGTCTTTATGTATTTTAGGCAGAAAATATACGTATTGTGGACATGGGCTGATTATGGTCAATTGCGTTTTGGTGTTACTGCTAATAATACCCTCTTCTACTGCTAAAGAAAGGAAATCATCAATTTGTTTAAAGAAGGGGGTGGGGTCGATACTAAGATGAGTATAATATCGTACATCGGACAGCTGTCTATTAGCTTCCTTGTCATACTGATGCCAATCTTGTACAACTACAGCCCCTCCCTAGTCAGGCCCCTATGATAACTAACTCATGGTTATTGGCTAACTTGATGATATTATCCATAGATGTTTTGGATATATTGTTCGCCGAGGGACTATGGTTCCTAAACTGAAAATGAAGATCCTTTATAATAGCATTTTGAAATAAGGACAGGAATCAGAATTCATAGGGGGTATAAAGGAAGACTTATGATATTTAAAGTCATCAGTGATCTTTGAGGTTGTCCGTTCCTGAAAAAAATAATTTAAGATTAAGATTCCTGCAAAAAGAAAGTATGTCATTAACAAACTTTTCTTCAGAAACAAAAAAAACAGGTATGAATGATAGTCCTTTATTCAGAGTTTCAACATCTGAGGCAGTGAGGGTATGTGTAGAAATATTAGTTATATTCACATTTGTTCCTTGTGTACAAACATTTGGAGCAAAGTTTCCATATTGTCTACTTCCACGGTGTTTCCTGCCCCCCCCAGGTTTAAATCCTGTAGGGCAGTAGAATTCCTCCTTTTCATAGCGGGGGAGGTAATGGCACCAACTAAATCAGTCTCTAAACCAGAGGATGATTCATCGCCTGATGTATCTGTGTTATGTATGGAGCCCTTTTTTAAAATAGATTTAGTGTGTTTCCTTTTAAATGGTGTCCTACTGCATTGTGTAAATTGAACATGTTTGTCCTTACCAATGTTAAAAGGGTCCCCTTTATCATAGTCACCTAAATCCCTCAGGAACTTCTTTTTCTTTTGTTCCTTGAGCTGGATTTCCAGAGTAATCAGTTCTTTACCAAGATTCTTAAGACTACTATAATATGTGGGTTGCCCTTCATACTTTTTGGCCATATCACATAACTGGGTGATGGATTCAATCTCTTTGTCTATGATGTTATTGTGGTGATTAGCTAGTATCTCAACAAATTTCAGAGAAGCCTGCTGTTGCACTTCACCCCACTGTTTCATTAAAATGTCATCAGAGTTACTGACCAGTGGTCGTGTGTGAATACGTAAACCCCGTGGTGTTATGCCTTTGGTTAAATAATCCCAAAAAAGCTTGTAGTGCCAAACATTATTGCGTAATAGATGCATATGTTTATTCAAATTAAAAAAATTGCCTCACAACTTTCAACATTGGGGCCAGCATCAGTGCCATCCACCATCTCTCCAAGCATCCCTAGTCCAAAGACTGTTAAGTCATCCCTGTCAGAAGCACAGCCCTTTAATAAATTGTCCAATTCCATAGTGTATTAAGAAAGGTATAATAAAATATTGACTAAATGGGCCCAGGATCAGTAGTAGACTCCAAAATGTTTGAAAAACAGAACCCAAAGGTCCTTGAAATGTTAATAAACAAAGTAGCCACTGTGTTATTATAGCTGAAAACAATGTATCTTTTTATGTATAGAAAGACCCTGGCCGATTCATACATGGATCAATAAGCACTAGGCCCAGAGTAATATGGTGACAAAGATATCAATAGGGTGTAATACAACCCATAATACTGTATCATATAAAATAATAGGCCATAAGCCGATCATTGTGTGAACCAAAAAGCCCAAGGTCTATAGAAAGAACATCCCAAATCCAAATATAATATTGTACAAATTGTTTCCAGAATCAATAGTCAGCAGTGACTAGTATAGGGATGAAAATAGGACCATCAATAGGAAATGAATGAAGGGACCCACTAATGCTGCGAATCCAAAGTTGAAAGTCACAGAGATAGGCTAAAAATTAACAGTAATGTAGGCAAATACAAGCTTTTCAAGAGAGGACCATAAGGAGCTTAGCTTATATGTTGATATTAATCAACATTCGTGAAGTGTAATCATAAACATGAAATATAATTATGTCTAAATGAAAGACAAAAAAGTGCATAATCCTCTAGATCCAGTAATCTATGCATAACTGTAAGGATGAAACCAACTCATTGGTATATCCAACCAAAAGACTAGAATCCCTGAATACATCAAGTAAATAAGCCAATGCTTACAGAACTTATGACATAAACAGTGTCTGTAAAAAATGAAAAAAATGAAGTATCTAACTAATCTAATAGGGTGGAATTATGTAATAGTCAATAAACCACAAAAATATTCAAAAGTACAGGATATTAAACAAAATCCGTTATTGCAAAAAACTATAGCAGCCTGTGATCGATTAGGCCCTGCACATTAGAAAACCTATTTCCAAATGAGTCAAATCCCCCAATCTATAAAATGCCCTGTTGACCACACTTGTTTCTTCCGATACAAATTCTTGTTGTAGTAAATAAAGTTACCAAACTGAAGGCATAGATCGAAAAGGCGAATAATTCTATAGATCCAAAGATATATTTATGTCCACACTCGCATGTTTAAGATGGAATCACAAACACAGTCTGCCTTAGTTACATCGCTCATGCTGAGCTACTGTTTGAATATACTAGCCCCATTAGTAGTGTAAGAAATGTAAAAAAATCATTGCTCTTGTCCTGATCCGATGAAAAAGTCTTCCAAGAATAGTGGGTCCAAAGGATGACACCAACAGTTATGCACACAACCACCAAAAGGAAACAAATAAATTAGTTACCAAAAATCCAGTAATGTCGTTTCCACTAAAAGAAACCAAAAGTCAAAGCGGAAATGTTACCAGAAAGTTAGCGTGTCCCAAAAAACGCGTAGAAGCCCAGGAATATGTTCCCAATATGTTCAAGCTGATATAATCCAACATGGAATAGCCGTAGCCAGATGGAAATGAATATTTCTTAGAAAGAAGATATAGGTGAAATGACCCAAACATACCGCAAAACGCCACAGAATGGGGAAACCATTCAAATGTTATTTATTGGTAAATAGAATCCAACTCCTTCAGCTTATGGAGAAAATGGTATAATATTCCAATCAGAGTCCCCAGGAGAGCAGGTAAGACCACAAGAGTTACATCCTCAAATCAGTGGGTGCCACAGGCCAACCGCAGAGAAAAGCAGGGAACTGAAACAACAGAAAATTCTGTGAGTACGGCAGCTGCACGTCTCAATAAAGATAAATGCACATCAAAAAAGTAGAAAGGCCAGCATACAGTGGCACCAAATAAATGCTTTATTAAAAGTATTCTTAACAAAAAAAACAAAACGGTTTCTGCTGTATAGTTACATAGCCTTCATCATTGTGAATATCAGGAAATTAAGAAGTACTTTAAATACATACTTCAGAGGTCATGTGATCAATTCAAAATGCTCATTAAGCCCTGGTTTAAAGAGACCTTCCAGTTTAACAATCCATTTTTTCTCCATAGTGTTTAACAAATTATGCCAACCCAATTTATTATTTCTGGGTCTCATGATTTTATCAATGATGGTGAAATTAAATATGGCATTTTTATGTATCAGGGTATGCTTATAAAGGGCATTAGTTTCTTCATGGCTAAAACACTAATACTACACCCCTGCTTGCATCTATACTGCTATTGTGAGGCACCCTATATTGTACCCTTAAGATTCCATAAGACTTCAGGATATCCCATAAATAACTTAGTCTTTGGTAATTCCATTGTATGGTACACACACACACACACAGTATTCACCAAACTGCCGAAGGATAGGCTGACAGCTGCCTGTCTCATGTAAGGATTAGGGAAGTCACTAGAGCCCTTAGGTCCCAGTACCACTCTGTTACAATTGCAAAATGAGATCCTATTACAACCTTGAAGTTGCCATGTGGAGTTGAACAGTTTTAGGTATTTCCCTCATATATATCAGATGCAGGGTGATATTGCTGAGTTCATATCTTTGAAGAGAGCAATGCCCTGGCATTGAGTTGCATTCTACTTTCACTAAAAATGATGCCTAAGTTCAAGGATCAAATAATGTCCTTCAGTAATTGGAAAAGTAAATTGGTGTCATTTTAGGGTTCAGTGAGAGTGGTAGCATTACACTGGAACCATGTTTCTGTATGCATGTCCTATTCCAGAACAAAATACCTATCATGTATTCAGATCCACCAGCAACTGTAGGGGAGTGTTTGTAGTTATTCCTCACATCAGTCTCTCTTACCAGATTCCCTATGCTATGAACCTAGAAATGATTCAGATCATAGCAGCACTCAATAAAATGGATTCTCACAATATATCCAGTTATACAGCATTCATCGATGGCTCCTTCAAAACATTCAGACTATCTTAATCAATTATAAAAGTTAAAAATCAAATCAAATACCTTTCTTAAAGGTTACTTCAACTATCCACACAAAAATTGGCTGACTTAGTCTACTCACAACAAATATACACTTAATCAAACTGTCTACTTGCCCACCACGTGTCAGTCTTCTAGATCTAATGTAACCTTCCTTACTTTTCCCTCCCTAGTCATACTTGAAAATCTTACTGTGACATTCTCACTGTAAACATGCTAACTCCTGTAATTTCAAGAATTACTCTAAACCCAAGTATTAAATTTACCAAGCTTATTGATGATAATACATGGTGTATCTGCCAGCAAACCTTGTATCTCAGGCAGTTGTCTCATCCTCTGCATTTTCCCTCTTAGATATATTGAGGCATCCATACGCCATCTGATGCAAGTAAAATGGCAATTTTAAAACTAAACCCAGACGTTGGACTCCCACAGTGTTTTACAACAAAAAGAAAAGGTCCCTGCCCATCTATAAAAGATCTCCAATTCATCATTACAAAAGGGATTTGAAATTAATATATCTAAATCTTGCCATTAAGAAATGCAAGGCTAATTTAAGGATGAAAACAATTCACAAGGCAACCATAAGGTCCTTTTCAGCTATATTAGCAAGCATAGTGACTAACAGTTCTGTACTGAACTGAATTCTTATACTACTTCCTTTTCTGAACCTTGGGATATTGCTAATATTCTCGTGGACAAATTGTCTTTCAATTTTCCCCACCCACCTTCCTCTCTGCCCTCCATTCACTCATTAAATCTGCTCCCAAAATCACTGTTGGCCAGACTAGGACACTTTCCAAATTCAGCTACCAGTTCTTTGGGTCTTGACAATATTCCCAGATAGCTACTTAAGTGTCAAGCCCCACTTAGCAAAACTCCTCCACCAGCTCTTCATTCTGGGTCTCCTCACTGACTACATCCCCACGGTTTAGAGAACTGCAGTGTTTGGTATTATAGGAGTTATATCCCCGGATGGGTCCACTTTGTAATTTCGAAATACTGAAATCCTGAATTTCAGTATTCCAAAACCACAAAGCCGAAAACCCAACCAAAACTCACAAACTCGAAAACTCGAAAACACACAACCACGAAATTCAAAATCCCGCACTCACACTACACACATAGCACACACAAAACTCCCCCCCCCACAATCAAACTAATATAAACTACATATAAGCAGGGGGGCAAGCCCCCCTGCACCCCATGTGGGGGGCTTTGCCCCCACACCCCCCTACTTATATATTCTAACTCCAAGATCGCACAAACAGTAACACAAACAAAACTCACACACATCTTACAGTCACTCAAACACACACAACAGTCACAACACACACTTACACACACTAAACCCCTGACCAACATACTAACACACACAAACTTACCAAAATAAAACCTAAACATCCACATTCTGGACCACCGGAAGCAGAAATTCAAAATATCGGTACTTCGATATTTTGAATTTCACACTTCTGCCGATTTCGGAAATGTGAGCGTTCGACTTTGAAAGTTCGAAATACTGAAATTCGGGATTTCAGTATTTCAAAATTACAAAGTGGACCCTGCTGGATACACACCACAGATATCTGCCCAACCTAACTGAGTTGTTTGAAAGGTTTACTATGGCCACGAATATAGGGCATACACTGTACAATGCATACTACCTACCTGGACCATGCCAAGGTCTTTGATACTATCCCCCATTTTGGGATTATTGAAAAACTCTTCTAACTCAGCAGTAATATATATACTTTGCTAGGTAGGTGAGTGGCTGTCTTATAATATTCATACTGTTAAGGGCAGGGGTATTTATTCTAGAAAGAATGATGTCATCAGTGGTTTCCCAAAGGCACTGTCTTTGGTTCCTCCTATTTGGAATATATTTTCTGAGGTGAAAGATGATACCAAGTCACTATGATTAATGAAATTTGCTGATTATTTTAAAGTGTGTGCGATTATGAAATCCCATTCTGATGTTTAAATTTTCAGCAAGGGCTGGACAAACAAATGCTTGTTTTGTTAATTATGAGCTTTTCCCCAACTCTAAGAAATGCAGTAATTTTGTTTTGGCAAATTCAGCATCACTCCTGCATACCACATAGTTAGCTTTCAACTTAAATTTGATTCAGTCATAACAAACTTGGGTACTTATATTGATAAGAAACTTTCCTTTTGAGCACCACATCTCTGTCATAATTAAAAACAAAATATTCTACCTTGCACAACTTATTCTCTGAGGTTTCTATTTATGGTCCAGAGAACTTATGGTCCTGCTTTATTCCTCCATTATTAGGCCCATTCTTGAATGTGATGCCTCATCTGATAGACCTTGTTAAGCATCTAAACCAACTCATAAGCAAAATCTAAGCTGCTCTGATACACTAAAAGCTCTATGCCAGTACTTAGTCTCTTCAGCTCCTAAAGAGCTCTCTGGTTTTAGACAGAACTGCTGGTAAAGCAAACACCCTCCATTAGAGACCTATAACTCAGCATTACTACTAGCTGGCATGACAGGTATTGAACACAATATGTCCCCTATTCATAGAATATGTTCCCTTTAAATATTATATAGATTATTTCCCTGATGGCCTTTAATTCACTATTGATCATTTGCTGTGCGATCAAACGTTTCACCTGGGATATATAGGAATAATATGGGAGACAATCTCTCATCAATATTGAGTTGATGTGACTAAGCTTCTCAATAGTCTCCTTGACTATATATTTAGTACATATGACCCTATAAAATTACAAATGTGTCTGGTACAAATAAAGGACATATGCCATTCAAGTGATATAACATTGCATTTTTGTACCAATGATTCAGTTTGTATGGCAATGTGTAATGTTTCTAATATTTCTAATAGAAATCATATTGTCCAGAGTAAGTTATATTACTGAATTTGAAAGTGTAATTTGCCAGAAAATATTTGGAAGAGAGTTTTTTGACTGAAGTAAAGTAAATAGTTTTATTTATTTATTTTTTAATTTATTTATTTAATTTATTTATGTTTATGTTCTTCTTTTCTAATCTTCTATTTTACTTCCCCTTTCTTCTCATTTACCTCTAACATTTCATTTCTTTTATAATTGTGTATTATCTGTTTTATATTCCGTACAACCAACATTTTGCTTAATCATTTTAATTTTTTGAATACATTGTATACTTATGGGTCTAGTAACTTAGTTGTTGCTTATTTTCTTTCTTTTATTTTTACATTTATTGAAGTTACAGTTTTGTGTTATCCATTGATGAAAAGGTTAGCTTGTGGTTTAGTCCAACAACTTAACAGATTACTATTTCCCCTTGTACATTATGTCATGCAACAGGGTATCCTATGATTTATTCTGATTTTTATTTTTAATTTTCAGCTTGCACTTGGAGGAGGTTGTATACATCTACAGTATTTCAAGATGTTCTGACATATTCCTTCTGTACCTTTCATGAAGAAGATATAGTATTGAATTATCAGTTGTGATATCGGCAAACATATTTATATAAAAGAAAACAAACTATATTAACTTTTTCACAATTACAAATATTATACATTACATATTTTTTTGTACAATATAATCAATCCAGCATTACATAAATTGGCCAGTTCATGCCTTCCCTTAAACCTCATTCCTTCACCAAACATTTTTCCCCATGTATTGTTCCCACAATTTCCATTTTTTCTATGTAATTTGCTCCTACTCTTTTCCAAAGATCTCATTTCCAGTTCTTATAGATTCATAGGTGTTTACTAGGCTAATGACCATAAGGTCCTTTTTAAACCTAGCCATGCATCCCAAATTTCTGACAAGTTCTCATAGCCTTGATAAGTGTAAGCAGGGGCTCTGTTAGAATATTCACTACTTCAAATCCAGTTCACTTTAGACTTTTCC
Source organism: Protopterus annectens (assembly GCF_019279795.1). Classification (NCBI taxonomy): domain Eukaryota; kingdom Metazoa; phylum Chordata; order Ceratodontiformes; family Protopteridae; genus Protopterus; species Protopterus annectens. The sequence continues at coordinate 1,054,260,660 of NC_056748.1, forward strand.
ATATTCTAGTAATTTCTTTTTTGGAAGCCTCCAGAATTAAACTTGCCAAGGCTTTACTATGTCTAGCAAATTTAGATCCTGTATCCTAGTTCAAAAAATAATTTGCTTAGTTACATCCATTTGCTCACCCAGTATTTCTGATACAGTTCTCTATTGGGACTTTTTAAAGTCTGCCAACTTATTAGACTCCCAAAACATATGTTCCCAGTTACCTATTTCTTCCCTATTACCTCCAGCATTTGCCATCTACATGAGGAAAATTCTTTGGAGTTTGCTTGGATTATAAAAATACATATGCAAATACTTCCAAGCAAAAATCCTAAATCTTCTTGACTTTTCCTAAATCTTCTAAATTTCATTGCATATTTGGGAGACATATATCCTCCCATTGTTCCTTTGTGAATTGCTTATCCAATCTCTCTTCCCAATCTTTTCTAACCTTTTGTGATTGATTCCTATAGTTATCATGCAATATTTTATATGCCCTACTAATTATCCCTTTTTAACAGCGGCTTCTGTTCTAGATTAAACTAAAAACTACCAGTGCTGGTCTTTCACCTAGGATTCCCCTGTTCCTTTCTCTTTAATCTGATCCTTGATAAGGAAGACAATTTCTAGCCTGCAGTCCAAATGAATTATTGGCCTCGTCCCATTCTATTACCTGTCCCCTCTAATTATTTGTTTCCCATACCTTGGTTCATTTGCCAGTTTCCTTCATTAAATTCCAGTCACCGCTTGCCTATTCTCTGTACCCCTAATTGTAGGCATCCCTATCAGCAGAATTTCCTTTCTCCATTCCTATGTTGGCTTAGTTCTTAGAACAGTTTCTGTTATTTGAATGTAATACTTTGCATGACTGTTATTCTTTTTTAAAGATCTGCATCTAAAATCCCAGTCTCGCTTTATTTCTTGAATTTCCTCCATGCTTCATCATCTCTTTCCACTTTAAATTATAGCTTTCTTCTTGTGGTATGTATTAGAACCTTATCTGTGTAGCTTTAAAATATCTCCTCTAATCAGGTAATTCTATACAACCGTGTTCTAGTGGAAGAATCAACTTGTCTCACTTGAATATTGCCCTCTTCCACTCCCAAATAAAATTCTTCAACTCTTTATTAGTTACTGTCCACAACTTCTCTGGTTGATAAAAAATATGCCTGACCTGTGTACAAAATTAAAATAAATAAAATATTTTGCTGCTTATAGCTTGCTATCCATATCCATAGACAAGAGCTTCCAGTTTATCAGTTTTTGTATTGTCATTTCTTTAGTTTCTTCCCACAGATCCTTCGCTGCAATAACTGAATTCTTTTTAACCCATACTCCTAAATACTTCAATTTATCATGTTCCCATTAATATCGGTATTGCTGAACCAATTCATATGCGGGTACATAGTTTATAGATATAGTCTTTGTATTATCTTCATTAATTTTATATCCTGAAAAACTGAAACTGCCTCAGAATGTTCCACAACACTGAGATGTCATTTTCTGGTTTTATCAGGTATAAAATAATATCGGTTACAAATAAAGTCAACTATATCCTTGAATTTCTGAGTCCCTTATTTTCTTTGCCAGTGATTCTAAATATAATGCAAATAATAAATCAGAGAGGACACCCTGCCTGGTTCCTCCATTCAGATGTAATGTATCAGAGAGGAAACCTCCCACTTTGATTTTTGCCTATTATCCCTAGTATATTCGCCTAAGTAACATTATTGTATCAGGGGAATGCAAATACTTCCATTGCCTACTCATAGTTTCCCAGATTTCTATGTCAGATGCTATCTCTACATCAAGAACCACCAAAAACATTAGTATTTTTTTATGTCCTGCTTCCTTCTCGATCATCATTGTTCTATTAATGTTTTCAAATGTTTGGTTCCCCTCCATAGAACCACACCAATCCATATCTGTCAATTTTGTCAACACATTTGCCATTCCTTTGGCCATTATAGACACTTTAAAATCATAGTTTGATATTGAAATGGACATATATGAAGCTGCACCTGATAGGTCTTTACTATTTTAGGCATTACAGCCACCACAGCTTTTTTTCCAAGATGCTGGTGGCTTCCCTCCTGTTAAAATAGTGTTAAACAAAACACCACTTGTTCCTGGATACCTTTCTGCAGATTGGTTATATATCCCCATTTTTATCTCATCTCATCCTATCTTAACTGTTAATTGTTGAACCTCAGCTACCTATAACCTCGGTGTATTTAAGTCTTCAATAAATATTTTCATTTGTGCTTTTTCTTGATTTCCACATTTCTCTGCTTTACGCAAATTATCATAACATTTCCAAAATACCTCTAATACCTCTACAGGGTCACTGGTTATTTTTCTTGTTATAGGCTTCCTATGTTTGGCAACAACCCTTTCTATTTTCTGTTGCCTAATTCATTGTACTAAAAGTTGTTGTGCTCTGGAGTTATTTTCAAAAAGCAGTTGCTTAACAGCAATCTTTCTAAGATCACGCATATTATCCAGATACTCCCTTATTTTCTCTTTAGCACTTTGCACTTATAACTTACTTGTTCTATGAAGTTTCCCTTATTCTGCAACACTTTAACATTTGTTAGCTCCTCTAAATAATTCTTGCATATCTCTTTTTTTCTTTTATTTCTACCTTATTTTTAAACTCCACTTTTATTTTTTTCATTTTATCCCACTCACTAGCTATAACTTGAAGACATTTCTGTCTTCCCTAATAACTCTCAAATAATTTCCTGTATCCATTCCTTAAACTCCTCTCTTTTTAGCAAGTAGGTAGGTAGGGAAGCACCAGTGTATCATTTTTACTTCACTATGCTTCATTTTTATTTTAGTTATTAATGGCACTTGATCTGAAATAGTTATTAGATGTGTGCTAAAGCTCTCAATTAAATCCACATGCTCCTGTGAAATATAGTTTCTGTGTAGTCAAGCCCAGTTATTGTACCGTGGGGAATAATATGTAAGTTCTCTCAGATTTCCTACTACTGAATCCATGTCTTCTATAACAAATATTTTCATGCATTTCTTCAGAAATGTGTCCTTTTTTTATATTTTATCTTCTAGAACTCCTCAATACATCGTCACTATTGCAAATCAAATTCCAGTACTTATCTATAAGTAATATTTCCTGCTGAAATCTGATTATTTCTCCCCAAAATTTCTTAAGCTCCATAATAGCAGTTTTAAGTGGAACATGTCAACATAATCTTCTTACCATGCTGGTATCCCATTACTACCACAAATCTAACATTATTATCTTTTTATCCTCTTCCATCACTATTAGAGATCCTCTAGCAATTAATATAAGTACTCCCCTTCTCCTTTGTCCCTGATATTCGGCTGAATATCCATCTTTTCTTTATCAAATTCACATGATCAGTTCTTTCCAAATGTATTTCCTGTAGCATTGCTATTCACACTTTGCATTTCTTAATATCGTTTAGTGTTCTCTCCTTTTTGTCTATACCTGTGAGACCAATCATATTCCATGATAATATGGAAAGTGTCACCATTATGATAAGACATTATTATCACAACTATTATAAATGACAGTTTTATATGTCTTTTCCCACTTTTTGTGATACATGCACCTACTAATATTTGGCAGGTTGTTTTGGTTTCATTGAAAAAACTCAAATACCCCCCAGAACACCCCCAACCAGTAATACAACATACAATACTATGTATATCTTCATAGAATGAAGTTTAACCATCCTTGTAGGAACAATTGTCCTAAATAGTTGCAGACACTGGCACTGTCTTACCCAAATGTAAGGTTATCCAAGGTAAGATGTAGGTTACTGCCTGTGGTTCTACTTAGACTAACTGCTGCATGTTTCTTTGACATAAAAGCCAAAACTAAGGGACTTTGGCTAACCAAGTTTGCTCACAATTGCAAAATATGGGCAGTTATCAAATCCCATTCTGATTCTCAAATTCTCCTACAAGGGTGGGACCAAACAAATGCTTGGTGTATTAATCATGGATGTAGCATAGTTCCCTTTGTTAAATTTAGCATCAATACTCCTTACCACTTAAATTTCACACAGTCATCAGGACTTGGGTACAGATGCTGATAACATGCTCACCTTTCACCACCATTTCTCTGTGATGGTTAGAAAATCCTTCAACCTTATCCTTCATGACATCTCTTCAAGGTCCAGAGAAGTTTTAATCTCATTTTATTCATCACTTATTAGGCCCATAATTGAATAGAATGCATCCTTTGGCATGCACCTCACCAAACACCTAAAACAGCTTGAGAGACTTCAGTTTTTACTCATCAAAAATCTCAGGTCTCAGTACCCTTAGTTTCTTTAATAGACTAAAAAGTTAAATGTTGTTCTACTCAGTGTTGTACAGACCCCTTAGGGATGATCTCTGCTTAGTTTTCTGTGCTACAAAAGACACAAAAATCCTTGAACTCCACCTAGATAGAGCAAGTTGTAAAACAAACACTTGTAGATACCTAAACCTACACTCTCACATCAAGACCAGACGGTGTGATGGATACCTAACCCAATGTTATACCCTGTTTCTAGAACAGGATGGTCTTACCTATCAGGTAGAGTGCTTCCCTAGCAGCTTTTAAAACCAGTCTGAATGGATGAGAAATTGCAAATTTTTACCAGGAATATATGGAAAATGTCTACTTAATGGGGGACGCTGTTATTTTACCAGCAGTACTCTGTGATGTGGCTGAGCTTCTTGAATGTCTCTTTTGGCTATACGCTTAGTAATAACTTATGAACCTACAATGGCAAAGTCACTTCTTATTCTGGTTTTGCAGACAAGTAACTTTGAGGATCTGCTAATAACTTGAATAAATCTGTTTAAAGAAGAATTTGACTTAAACACTACTTTTCCTTATTCCAGGGAGTGTTTCCTCTTTCTCTCTCTCTTTCACTCATTAAAGTGATTCCTGTATTGCCACATAAAAGAAAAGTATGAATTCACTGTTTCTCAACTTGTTTCCCATTTTATTGCTATTCAGCTTCACAAGTGTTGCATAGAATTTATCAATAATTTCTTTAGGAATGTTTCTTCCTCTTGGCCTATCATATGTCCCATTACATTAAGATACCAACTCCAGAAGAAAAATGCATAGCTAGGTGTTTATAGCCCTACCATTGTGTTCACCACCACTGAGGCCATAATTGAAGTCTGTGGAGTTACAGACTTAGTGATTAGAAAAGATATGGCTTTTTTGTCATTGTTAAGTGAGCAGATAAAACTGGGATGTCATGACTACAGAAGCGAAAGTGGGAACACCTGCAAGAGGAGCTTTCACTAAAGACATACTTCAAAGTTAATTTAATGCTAAAAAGCCTTACTCCTTAAATAGTAATTTAAGACTAGATATTACAAAATGAGTGCAAGTATGATCACTTTGACAAGACCTAAATTCACTCTGGCCACAGCAGATAAAGCACTCTCCAGAGCAGGATCAGTTATATGGAGCCAGCTTTCTAATGAAATAAAATAATGAAAAATCTTCATTTATTCAGAAGTAATCTTAAGCAGCATTTTCAAAATGAATCTATGTGCATCTGTCTTGGTGACACTAGTTGTACTACAGCTGACAAAGGCAGGTACTCACTTATTTTCATGATACTGGCTAGTTTGGAACTCATTGTTAGAATATTTCCTCTTCTATAGTTTGTACAGCCTTCACAACATGGTATATATCACATGAGGTCATCTTATGTAATGAATTGGTGTTAACCTCCTGTTTGCTGTAATTTGCTTGATGAATTTTTTATATTACAACTGAATAATCTGTTACTGTACTCTTTTACTGGGGTTGTGGTTGAAATGGGTTAGTAGATCAGCCCATCTACTCAGTTATCAAATTGTAAATAAAAATAAAATAAATCCTTACTCCATAAAAAGGCAATTAAATGCTAAAAAATAGCTCCTTAAAAAGTAATGTGATGCTAAAAAAGGTCTTATTCTTTAAAAGGAAAAATAACAAAGCCTTATTTGATTTCATTTTTTTTTTTTTTTGCAATTGAAGAAAGAGCCCATTGGCATGTATATAAATAAGAAAACCTATGAAACTGTGGAAAATAGGGACGCTAGAGGCAAAGTGTGTGAAAGAAAACAGTAATCTGGACTATTGCTGTGTAAAGTTAAATCTGGAGATGGTAGAGCATTATGTTCTGATATTCAAAGTAAACTATGAGAAGAAAAGGCTTAGCCAAAAACAATATAATAACAGCATTCTGCCCCCATCAGTTATTTGAATTCCATATAATATTAAGATAAAATAACAATGTATTCTTTTTCAGTTTCTGTTCATAGTGGTCCTTTTAAGTCTGTGCCCAGAAATACCAGTAGTCACATGATGAGGGGGCAACAAGAGTGATGAGAAGAGAGAAATGTTTCAAAGGTGAAATAGGGATGGGTTGAAGACAAAATGGTTACCTGTACTACTGAGTGCTGATACTGAGACATTCATGTTTGCAATTAATCTTGTCTTTCTTGCCAGTGGGAATTCTAAAAGAATTTAAAAATGTTATTCATAAGAAGTGCTGACCTGTTTGTTGGAATAATACTTCCATGTGTGTGATTTCATGTTTGCAGTACTTGTGGTTACTTATACATATATATATATATATATATATATATATATATATATATATATTTGTGTGTGTTTATATATATATATATATATATATATATATATATATATATATATATATATATATATAAAAATATTAAATATTTATATTATATATTAATATTTAATATTATATATTCTTCAATTTAACCACCAATGAAATGAGTGCTTTACAGGATCTTAAACATGATCATACACTAAGAATAATGAAAGCCGATAAGGGCACTGGAACGGTGCTCATGTCACAAGATGAATACATTCATAAAATTGAAGCCAAACTTACTGATGAGTCCTTTATAGCCACGAACACTGATAAAGTAAAATATTAAACAACAGAAGAGGCTCACCACGACAGCTTAAAATTAACACTCTGTTTTATTCCACTGCAGTTAAAAAGTAAACGCTTTCACATTGCCAGAACGCTTCTTCAGACTTCAATGACTGCTCTACAAGAACAAGATATTTATATACAGTCACATGAACACACCTATCAATTAACCAATTATAAAGTTAAAAATATAAATTCACTTAAAATCAAGAACTTATATTTGCATGTATATATAAAAAATACTTATATATAAATATATATATATATATATATATATATATATATGTGTGTGTGCATATATATATATATATATATATATATATATATATATATATATATATATATATATATATAAACACACATTTAAAAAAATATATACATCCATATATATACAGATAAAATACATATAAGAATGCATATAATAAATATCCCAAGAATATATATGAACCAATAGCAACAACTACCTATGAAACGGTATAGAGAAATTCATTACCACTTAAAAATTATTTAATAATTGCTTAATGTTTATAAGGGCGGGCAGCTAAAAATGGTTTTAGTGTAACTCTTTCATTCAATCCATGCCCTTTATAACTCTGCAGTCTTATTATCCATTTATTTTCTCTTACCTCTGTATAATTCTTAGTATTCCCCAGTCTATTTGACTTCTTAATCAACTCAAGTGTAGTGAACCTAAATGTATGTGATGTACCTTTTTGCAATATATGATAAGCTAGAGCATTCGTCTCGTTTTCTCTATTGATGGCATAGACATGCTCCCTGACACGTTCCGTTAAACTTCTGTTAGTTTTGCCCACATAAAAACATGAGCATTTCTGACACAGGGTACATAAATCACATCACGCGTCTTACAGTCAGCATAGAAGTTAAAGTGATAAACCTGATTGGTGTCAGGGTGTCTAAAGTAGTTTTCACCAGACATATAAGTACATTGATTGCAATTTCTACATGGAAAAGTTCCATGCCTTACTGATGTAATCAATCCTTTGTTATTATTCTCATAACATAATAGTCTTTTTAAAGACTTGGTGTTTTTATATGAGAAACTAGGTTTATCACCCACTATCTGAGTTATTCTCTCATCAATTGTCAATATATTCCAATTTCTATAAATTATTTGCTTAACCCTTGAAATCTGATTTGAATGATGAATAGTAATTCTCTTATATGTTTGCTGTCTCATAGTGTTTCTCTCTGTCTCAAAATCATTTCTAATGTGTTTATAAAAATATGGTCTACCCTTGTTCTTCCTATAATGCTCAGTAACCTCAAATACTCTTTGTGTTTCTTCTATACTATAACCTCGCGCTGTCAGGTTATTGGCCAATAACTCTTGTGTACAACTGAAAGTCTCTTCATTAGTAGTAAGACGAGATATCCTTAGGCTCTGTCCTGTTAAAATATTAGAAAAAACATGCTGAGGGTGCATGCTGGTACAATGTAGGATGTTATTTCTCCAGCAGTCCTTTTTATGTAACTCGGAATGTATATTTCCCCCATTTTTCAAAATTTGAACATCCAAGAAATCAATCTTGTGTCTAGAACTTTTACATTCAAAACTTAAAAAATCAGTTGTTCCATTAATATAATGGACAAAATCCCCAAGTTCATCTTCACTACCTGCCCAAACAAGAAAAACATCATCTACAAAACGTTTATAAAATTTTATCTTTGTTTTGTAGTTATCATTCCCTATTACATATATGTTCTCCCAATAAGCCAACACTAAGTTGGCATAAGAGTTTGCACATGGGGTTCCCATGGCTACCCCTTTTGTTTGTAGATAATATCTTTCTTTGTATATGAAAACATTGTTAGTGAGAACTAACTCTAACAGTGCCAAAATCCTCAAAATCAAATGTCTAGGTGTTCCTTTCTCAATAAGAAAGAGTCTCAAGAATTCCATGCCAGATGTATTAGGAATGCATGTAAAAAGTGAGACTACATCTAAATTACACGTAGATCAGTATCATTATTAATATCTGGAGTGGTTGCATAAATGCCATAAGACTCTAAAAAATCTTTAGTATCTCTTAGTATAGTCATGGTATTATTTACAACCGGTTTCAACTGTTTTTCAATATATATTGATGCAGGTTCTAATAACCAGCCTCTCCCTGAGACAAGAGGTCTCAAGGGAGGATTCACGGGGTCCTTATGAATTTTTGGTAAACCCCTAATTATGGGTATCGTAGGTTGATCTACCTGTAGAAACTTATATAAATCAGCATCAATGGTAGAACATAAAAACATATCATAAAATTCAGCATGTACATTTCTAATTACATCATTGAGCTCACTGATATTTAATACACGATAAGTTTCGACATCTTGTAGCATATTAGTCATCATTTGATCATAGAATGTTGTGTCCAAAATCACAACTGCTCCCCCTTTATCCGCTTGTCTAATGACTATTTCAGTGTTCTCTTGTAGCCTACTAATGCTTTGAAACTCATCATAAGTGAGATTATAAAATAGGGGTTTATTTTTAGAGCTGTATAACTCAAATAAATCCCTCTCACAGGCCTTTTCAAAAGCTTCCAAAACTGGATGGCTTTGTGGTATAAATGTTGAAGGTTTAACAAAAGTATTATTAGCAACAGTATCAACGTTCCCAAAAATCAAATTCAAACCAACTTGTCGAACAAACATCTTAATGTCAAGAATGAAGTCAGTTATATCAACCGATTTCGAGGGTATAAAAGATAAGCCACGATTCAATAAAGCTTTTTCATAATCAGTTAAAACATAACTGGAAATATTCACTACTAGCTCCTCATTAATGGTTTCAGTACCTTTTTCTTGTATTCGCTGTTCTCCTCGATAATTTTCCTCTTCCTCACAGTACCTTGTGGTGACCAACTCAGTTGCAATGGTTTCCGTATCGGTAAAGGAAAGGAAAAAGAACCATTGCTCTCTACAGAATCAAAACGCTTACTTTTGGCGCCAAGATCTCTTTGTATATTAACTGTGGATGGTACTATCTCGGTATTGGGGATAAAAGACCCCATTGCTGTCGAGATATTATCAAAAGTCAATGTATCGGAACTTCTTTGCGTTGTAACAGACACCGGTATATCATCTGAAGAAATAACGGGAGCCAGAGCACTAACTGAATGAAGACTAGCTGCTTCTTTCTCCACAGCCAAGTTAACAGACAGTCCTTGCTCAGTAGCTACGACTGACGTAGTTGCTGTGGGCGTGTCCTGGATCACAGTTACGGATGAGCGGTTTTTAAAGTTAGAAGCATCTCTATTAGATGAAGTAGTTGGTTTCCATACATTGGATTTATTATTATAAGCACTTGTATTGTCTCTTGGCCACGAAAAGACCTGACCCATTTGAAAATCGACAAGATCTCTTTCCAGTTTTTTCTTTTTATCTGATAATAGTTTGTTGTCTAATAACTGTAGTCTTGATGTTACATCTACTAAAAGTTGATCGTTCTCAGTTTCATTCATTATACCATTCAGATCTTTTTCTAAGGAAGTAACTTCATGTACGAGCTGTTGCTCAATCTCTTTATATTGTTCAATTAACAGTTTAATATATGTAAAGCTCGTATCTAAGTTTAATTTCTGCCACTTAGTAAGTAATTCAGGATATATAGTTCCAAAAGTAGGCATCTTTAATATTCTTAAACCTCTAGGTATTACCTTAAAAGATAGACAAGCATCCATATGATGTCGCTGCCATTGAGTGTTTCTCAGTTTTTGCATGGTATTTTCTAACTTGTGAGTTAATTGAATAACTTCAATATTTTTAGGCATATCAGCAGTACGATACCCATCTTTGGTTAACTCACTCTTAGTGTATCTCAGCAACGGGTTGACCGACATCTCTATAACTCTTTTAAAGCCATTATTCTGATTAGCATCATTCACATTTTTCTCAGCCATGTCCCAGGGCTGCAGAGACAAAAGACTGAACAAAAAGGTAGAGCAAAGCAGCACTGGATGAAGAGCCTCTTAAGATCCACAAAAGTCAAATACTGATAAAGTAAACAGACAATTCAATAAAATTGATTCTATTTTGAAAAAACTCAAACTATCAGAATACATCTCTTTAGATGAATATCTTTACATGCTTGTCCCTAACCCTAGCTTAGGGAAAATGTTTGTCATCCCTAAAGTGCACAAAAACGAAGTAAACCCCTCTTTCAGACTTGTCATTTCCAACCAATGTACTAAGACTGAGAAGTTATCAGAATACCTCGATACCATCCTTAACCCTGTAGTACAGGCGACCAAATTTTATCTCAAGGATTCTTGGGATTTCTTAAACCATCTTTGCAAAGCAAACATTAATCCCAACAAATGCCTGCTAGTTACCCTCGATGTTGTGGCGCTATACACCAACATCCCACATCAAGAAGGAATGGAAGCTGTTAGACTCTTTCTCTCCAATTATGCTGGCTTCTCCACAGCCAAAGTTAACACAATTTGTGAACTTGTTAAAGTGGTTCTTAATAATAATTTCTTCCACTTCAACCAAAAGATCTACAAACAGATACGAGGAGTTGCAATGGGGTCAAAAATGGCCCCCTCCTTTGCTAATCTCATATTGAGAACATGGGAATATGAGACTCTGATACATCTTCCTAGCTTTATGTCAGTACGCCTTTACAGGCGTTACATAGATGACATTTTTTTTTGTGTGGGAGGGATCACAAAATGATTTGTCTTCTTTCATAACTAAGCTTATGAATAGCATCAGTTACTTGGATTTCACTATCTCTGGCAAAGGCACTTCCATTAACTTCCTGGACATGTCATTAGCATCTATCCCTCCACTAACACATTAGATTCATCCATCCACCGTAAAAAGACTTACAGAAACAACTTTCTTGAATACAGCAGCCAGCATCCACCTTTTGTTAAAAGGAATGTGATTCATGGACAATTCATTAGGCTCTGACGCATCATCAGTGATAATAATGAGTTTAATGTAGAGGCGAATTTTCTCAAACTCATGTTTCTAGCCAGAAACTACCCTACAAACCTCATTGATACTGAATTAGAAAGAGTCCGGCATGAAAGGGAGTTTATGCACAAGCCCATTCTATGTTTTGGCTACACAGAAAGTGGAAATCGTAATGTTAACTCTAATAGGCTATGCAGTTTCCCCCTCCTATCAGCAGAGACATGCATGCTATTCGACATATTATTACCAGGAATTGGAATATTTTTTCCAGTCAAGATACTCTGAAACAAGTACTTGGACCACAACCTTCTTTTGCTTACAAAAAATCCTTTTCTCCGAGATGCAGCTTTGAAAACAGGGATCATCCATACCAGATGGTTAACCCTTCTACTCAACAAGAACCTCCAGGAATGTTTAGCTGTGGTCATTGTGTTGTGTGTCAACAAATTTTGTGTGGCAGCTCTTACACTTTTCCACATTGTGGTTACAAGGTGATTTTTAGACAGTTCTATTACTGCCACACTGACTGGATAGTGTATGCAGCTGTCTGCAAACATTGTCAGTCCTTCTACATAGGAAAGACTTTTAGAAAGCTTTCAGATAGAATAAAGGAACACCTGGCAGCGATCAGAAAAAAAGACGACTCTAATGCCTTAGGCTATCATAGCACAAGATGTTCAAACTTCACAGATTTTTCCTTCTTTGTATTAGAGAAACTTTCACCCTTTTTTGGTGATTGCAAATGAAGGAATTATTCGGCACAGGGACTCAATGACATTGACTCAATGACAATAACATTAGATGTGCTTTACGCTGGATTTGCTAGGTTATTGTCTGTCTGTTTATTTCTGTTTTTAGTTTTAAGCCTTCTATATATTAGTACATTTATTTTTGTTTGGATATTTTCATTCTTGTACTTCTATGTCATTAACATTCTTTCAGACCTTTCCTTCACTTTCTCAGCTTCATATTATGTCCAGCTCTCTGTTTCTATTGGTTTTTAGGTTTAACTGTTTTCTATAGGCTGTTTGCTATGTTTTTACTATTTGATTGGACATTTGTTTTACCAACCCTGTCTTGCTCAGCTTACTAGTACACATTAATTATTTTGGTTTATTATTTTTTGAATCTATAGGCTACATGGTGGTGGTGCTGTGGTAGCGTTGTTGCCTCACAGTAAGACGCTGCCTGGTTCAATTCTCAGCTAGAGCGTCTTCTGTGTGGAGACATGCATGAATGGGTGTACCTTCGTTGAAGGTTGTGCATCAGGGCTGGTAACTCGGCACATAAAAATCAACTACCAATCATTAGCGGACCGGAGTTCCGCTGTGGCGACCCCTAACCGGGAAAAGTCGAAAGACACAAACAATTTTTTTTAATCTATAGGCTGTTACAGGTTGTTAGTAATTACTGATTGGTTCTAAACAATTCCACTGTATTGTTCCGCATGCTTCTAACTATTTAAACAGACACATTTACTGTTTTTCATTTGTATGCATTGTTTCTCTGAAGAAGTCCTATACACCGAATAAAGGATGAAAGCGCTAAGGAAACTGCTTTGCCTGTGAGTTTATTTGCATACTCTCCTAGTTTAGTTTTGAAGTTTTTTAGTCATATATCTATCTATATATATATATATATATATATATATATATATATATATATATATATATATATGGGTTCCTATGACTTCATCGAACTGTCAAATCACGGACACTCACCTCTTCGACACCAAACCATCGACGTCCATATCATCGACAATTCCGGTAAGCGATCTTCCCCCTTACAGGACCCATGGTAGCGCTTTCAAGGTAAATTATACGGAATCACGTAAACCCTAATCGTTGTAACACAGGAACAAGCGCTACCATGGGTCCTGTGAGGGGGAAGATCGCTTACCGGAATTGTCGATGATATGGACGTCGATGGTTTGGTGTCGAAGAGGTGAGTGTCGGTGATTTGACAGTTCGATGAAGTCATAGGAACCCATATATATATATATATTTGTGTGTGTGTGTGTGTGTGTGTGTGTGTGTGTGTGTGTGTGTGTGTGTGTATATATATATATATATATATATATATATATATATATATGTGTGTGTGTGTGTGTGTGTGTGTGTGTGTATGTATGTATATATATATATATATATATATATATATATATATATATATATATATACGGATCTACTTCATATTACCAAATGATTGAACGTCACAACATAGAGACCATAACCATGAAAAATCACATAAGTGAAAGTTTAAAACAACAAATCCCAAAACATTGAAAACTGGAAAACAACCAAACCTATAATTTCTACCTTCATTCACTTTTGCTCCCCACCCCCTGCAAATTAAATATACCAACTCCAAGATCACTCTACCTTGAAGGAAAAAAACAGTCTACCGATCACTGAATAACAACTCTCTCCACATTTCAGCCCTATGGCACTTAGCATAGTCCTGACTTTAACTTCTCACTTCACCGAGCGCTCCCTCGACATTATAACTAATACCTTTTTTTTATTAGCAAGCACCAGCTACACATACATTAACACCTATACCACTACACTAACCACTGCATTTCTACTTACAATACCACAATACTTTAAAGTTAAAGCTACATCCAAAAATAACAACTAAATAATTCTTAAGAATGTTTTGCTTTTTAAAAGTTAAACTTACACAGACTTCTCCAAATACAACTAAATCATTCAACATCAAATCTCCCATACTTTAATACGTTCTCACTACAAAACCTTAAAGTGACACCAGCACACCACTAACTCACTTCCTTTATAGTTTGCATTATGGTTCGATATTCTGGCATATTATCTTCTGAACTTTGTGATTTTTTGGGATTATGGCCTTGACGTTGTGATGTTCGATCATCTGGTAATACGATAATATGCAGAAGATCTATATATATATATATATATATATATATATATATATATATATATATATATATATACATATATATATAGATAGATAGATAGTCACATAGTGCGGTATTTTGGATTATGCAGTTTGCTCTGCTGTTACATTTTGTATTTCCAGTACTCTAACTGTAATATTCCATGTCTCATTTGTCTGCACTTCATTAGTTCAATATGAACCTATTTTAAAATATAGACAGTATTAGAAAACTCAGATCAAAATACATACAGATTTATAGCAGAATATGATATGAAATCATAAACTGAGTTAATCTGGTAATTTAGGACATGAATTTGATAACATAATGGTGTTTTCTTTGACAAAACTGGTTGATTTAGTTTGGTCACATTTATTTAGTCATGTTAATGTGGCTGTTAGTTTTGTACTTTAGACACTAGCCTTATCAGGACCAGATAGAGGTTATATTTTTGCAGGCCAAAAATCTTATCCTTAAGAAGATTCGTTTAGTGTTGTATAATCAGTCTTATAACTAAACAATGCAGAAATTATTTAAACTGCAACTTCTTAATTATGTCTCCACTATCAATAGTTTTCCATTTAATAACCTGCCACTACATGTGCAAGACTGAATAATCCATAGTACTCTGTTTTAAATTTTGTATTCTGGGCCTGTAACGTAATGATTATAGTATGCACTTTATGTCGCAGTCACATTTGGGATACAAAGACATCTGCAGGTAGACATATTTGTTTTCTAGCTCTAATGCTGAAAGTTAGAATTAATGAGTTTGCCTTTTCATTATTAATAAAGTTACATTTCATTACAAAATAACAAACATTACTACAACAAATAGTTACCATTCCATGGTATGATAAGGAAGAAATAAATTTACTTTCCGTTGCAAGACAACCAATATAAGTGCAGTATAAAGCTACATTCCACCTTTAGATAACATTCTTCATATTCTTGCCACTTATAGTTTAACTTGTTTAATTTTACTATTGAAACATAAATGAGTCAAAGAGTTAACACGACATTCCTGAAATGCCAATAGGTTAAGCAAGCTAAGGCAAATACAACAATTATCTCTTCATAAAATTAATTAAAGGTGTATGTCTGAAAACATCAGAAAAGTCACAACCCTTACTCAGAGCTAACAAGCTTATCCATGTTTTCTTCATCCACCCACTCACCCACACATTCATAACGTTTACTAAACTTCAATCAGCAGAAGTCTGAACATGAGGGCATTTAATTCCCTTAGGGCATCTTGTAGGCCCTGTGAAGTGTGCTTTTCCTCTCTGTGTTTACTGCTGTTTGCACTTAAACATAATGAGGTTTAGAAAAGCTATAAAACATCCTAGAAATGTACAAACATTAATCTTATTTCAATATAATGATTCTGCAAAATGTACTACACAGAACTATTATGAAATGATGTTTGCAAACAAATACAGTGGGTAACATATTACTAGTCATTTACTTTATTTTACATTTTTTACCAGAAAAATCCAACTGGACAATAATTGTCCTTTTTTAGAGTAGGCCAGGGGAGAAATGCTGCACAAAATGACAGACAGAGTTAGTATAAACATGTGACATTGTTGTTTAATCTGTTGTATATTTTAACATGTTATAAAGGGGCAGTACAATATTACAAAACACATCATGTGCAGTACTAGCTTATACTAAAAATACAGGGGTTATTTAGATATCCTAAATACAGCTACAGAAGTGTGTGTGTTTTAATGAATTTTCAGCCAAAGCAGTTGGCCGTCTCATATTTGATGCTGGATGATCACTGGGCCAGGAGTTCTAGTCACATACTAGTGTAATGTAGCATGGAGGGTGTTGCACTACTGAGGTGCTGTTTTTTTGGATGAGGCACTAAAATTACATCTCATCTGCCTGGAAGCTCAGGTAGATGGAAAACATCTTATGACATGTATTCAAACAAAGAGTAGAAGAACCTCCCTGGTGCCCTCACCAAATTTTGCCATGTCAGTATGAATGCCACCTTGCAAATCCCCTGAAAGTGCCTGTGCCTGATTGGAGTAGCCTGGTCAACTAAAAGTAACTAACTAAATAATTGCATTATGCAATTCAAAATATGATTAAAATCATTTTTTTTAAGTTTAACTAAAAAGGTGAAGTAGTCCATTGCAGACCTTTTCAGCCACACCCTAAATCAAAAAGACAAGAGTGATTGCATTATATATGAACAATATATTTGTGAATGTGGGAGTTAAGTCAGGTTACTTGGAGAAAACTTGTACACACATGAGGAGGCCATGAAGAATCCATAATGTAAGGGAAGTGTGGAGTGAATCCAGTACCCTTTGGTTGTGAGGCAAATATTTTACTTTCAATTGATTGTCATCTTCTAGGTGGTGATAGGAGATGTTGTCCTCAGCACAAGTCTGTAAAGAACCATGTAAAGATCTGCCATCTAGATGGTGATGTGTACGGATGTGGATTGACTGGCTGTTATTTAAGGAGTATGACGGCAACACTTGTCTTATTCCTGACTTCAGGCCCTAAGGCCTTCTAGAAGCACAGACATCCTCTTGTTTAACCTGTACTTAGAATCACCAATCTAACTGTTCAGTCTAGTCTTAAGCTGAAAAATATTATTACCAAGTTTAAAGTACAGGATAGCTTATTCCAACATTTTGGAATAGATTGTGTAAGTGTAGCATGTTCCAACATTATGGAATAAACATTGTAAGGGTACGTTGTTCCAACATAATGGAATAAATTGTGTAAATGTATGTTGTTTCAACATTTTGGAATACTTTGTGTAAGAGTAGCTTGTTCCAATGTTTTGAAATAATTTGTGTAAAGGTAGCTTGTTCTAAAGTTTCTGAATAAGTTTTGTAACAAATAAAACCCTTTGCTTGGTATTATGAAGTTGTGTCTTATATTGTACATTACTTTGCTTATGTGTTCTAAAAGTCTGCTGTAACTCCAAACTGAACACTACCCACAATGCATTATCCTAAAAAAGTATTATAGGCAAAGCAAAGGATGCCCCTTATAATATGATAATTAATACTAAATACCTTTGTTTTAGCCTGTCACTGTGTGAGAGGCATTTAAAGGAAGGTATCATTCTTGTTTATTTCCATCGCACTGACCCTATCATGTTTAATTCACTTAAGATGCATAGACAGAAAATAACTTTACACAATAGCAATGGTTGTAGGATCAGCTAAAGAGGTTTGTTAACATTTTAGACTCTGTAGAAGTAGTAGATTTGTATATCAATCTCACTTTTTTCTGTACTCAGGATTTAATGGCTGTGGCCTTCTCCTTAAAAGACACTGGACTGTGTACACGGTTTAAAAGTCTGTCGAAAAAAATGAAAGATACAGACAAATGCAGGTTTTGCAATGCAGAATTAGAAGCAGTTATTCAGCTTTTTGCTGGTTGTGATATACTTATGGCTGAGGGTTGCACAGTGAATAAAACAATAATGCTGCAGGACTGTTTCATTGAGGACTGTTCAATCTTTACAGCATGCAGGCAGCTGAGAAGCATTAGAAACATGAACCACAAGCTATTATTGAAAATAAAAATGAGATGAGATTATTCAATACTAACAGCTGAGAAAGAAGACGCGGGAAAACCAGAGATTTTGTAAACAGAGACACCTCTACCTTTAGTCCCTGCTTGTGAAGTAGCTGGCCTAAATGTGTGAAATGTATTATAACCTTGCACTGTTGGTGTGCTCTCTGCTGCCTTAAATCATGTCTCAGTGACAGCACAGATGTCAGCATTCTCTAGGGTAAAGAGAGCTTCTAGGGACTGGAGTTTTTTGTTTAGACTCCTAGCATTGAGCAGTAACACCTTTAGATTTTTTTGGTTTTGATTTGCTATGTTGGAAGTACTTTCAGTTTGGCATTGCCTAAAAAAGGCACTATGGGGAAGACAATGTTTTAGCTAATATTCAAAAGCCTAGAGAGGGAGTGGAGCAGACCATCCCTGGCAAAGCAGTATGGTCTGTTGACCATCTCCTTCCATGCTGACAAATATTGCACCCCCTTAGAATGACACCAGAAACTAAACCAATTATTAAAGTCAATCATCTTTTGTTCATATTGTGGCATCATCCTTAGAGAGGGTAAAATGCTGCTCAATGCTAGGCTCATACCAGCCTGAGACACATATTCTGAGAGCTCCATGACATCTCTCTTCATATAGTCTGGGGGGGTATATCTCAGGTCATTTACTCCCACATGGAGTATGACTCAGTCATATTGGTAATTGTGGTCCAATGACCTAAGTGCATGTGTAATGTGGCAGATCCTAGCCTCTGATAAGCAACTGACTGCAACTTTTTCCTTACTCAGCCTGGTGAGAGGGACATCAGTGTGTCTCATGATGGAGTCTGAAATAACTAGAATGTTGGATTGTGTGGTGGCTTGCCTTATGGGCTTAGAGGTAGAGGCTCCATGAGATGTAGCTCTATGTGTTGATATGGATGTTGTTTTGAAAAAGTGCATTTGGGGATGCTGATGGTATTTTGTCTAGGAGGTCTTTGTGGTTTATGAAGGTTACATGTAAGTGCTTCAGCAAATGTGGGTCGATACGTATGCTTAAATGTGTGTGATGGGTGCAGCATGTGTATTACTAACAACTTTAGGAGTACTTTTATGTGACAGCTTTGCCTCCAGTGACATTGTGTAAATACATCTCTCACATACTGTATCAGTTTGTTTGAGAATTAACTGGTTGTCAGTAAACATGAGGGAATTTCTACATTGCCTCAGGATGCCCATATCTACCAAACCGGTAACGGAGACAGTAGGAAAGTTCATATCCATGGTAACACACCCTTTTTTATTGATTAGACAGTTGGAGTGAGAATATCAGTCACTGTCAGGAGCATCTGGTTTGCAACTATGTGGACAGTACTTGTCACTGCAAACTAATTGTCCTGTGTGAAAATAGGTATTGGATACATTTCAAATGTGCTTTTACAGGAAAAATGTCACTCAAGGTGTCTGAGTCTATCAAGAGCACTGACAAACACTTGAGGGGAAACTAGTACTTAGATCCTGAAAATTTAAGTATGATGTATTTAGGCAGATATTCTGAAGTTAGAAACAAATCAAGCAACACTTACTGAAAAATAAAGAATTAGCTTGTCAAAAATGATGAAAAGAGGGGAGTCACATGAATAGCTACTGCCTGGCTACTACTAATGCTGTTCTCACCACAGCTTCACTCTGTTGGGATACACTGCTCCTTTGCTTCTTCTCTCACCAGAAGAAAAATGTTAGCACCAATCCCAAGAAGAGAAGCAGGTCACAGCCTGTTTGGTGATCCACAGTCTTGTCTCAGATGATGCAAGGGTCTGTAGGCTTGTTGCCTCTTTCTGGTAGATGCCTTGAATAGCAACCAGAACAATCAGGAATGTTAAGCACAGGCACATAGTCTCCAACCAGAAACAGTCAGGAATCAATGCACTCTGCTCCTTCTCTTACCAGGACCAGAATATAAGCATAGATTCTAAGCTGTCACCTATAAAGCAGTTATTAGACTTTCTGGTGATCAGCAGTCTCCAGGAAATAATGTCCCTGTACTCCTTCTCTCACCAGGAGAAAACAGAAGCACTAATCCCAAGATGACTACTGAGAGGCAGAATGTGGGCTCTCCAATAACTGGAGGTCTTGCAATAGATGTTTAAGGTAAGATGAAAAAAATGGTTTATCCTAAATGCTGCAGCGTGCATTAAGCAGTTAGGTATGAAAGTGGGTAACTTAAGTTTTAGCTCACATGTGCAGTCTCTCACATACATTCACACATGCAACTCCTCACATGCACTCACATGTGCAGCCCCTCACACACACACACACACACACACACACACACACACACACACACACACACACACACACAAACATATGCAGCTCCTCACACACACCCACACATGCAATTCCTCACATACACTCACACATGCAGCCCCTCATATGCGCTCACACACACTCAAACATGCAACCCCTCACATACACTCACATGGGGAACTCCTCACATACACTCACATGTGCAGCCCCTCACATACACTCACCCATGCAGCTTCTCACACACACTCACACATGCAGTTCCTCACATACACTCATACATGCAGCCCCTCACATACACTCACACATGCAGCCCCTCATATGCACTCACCCATGCAGCTCCTCACATACACCCACTCATGCAATTCGTCACATACACTCGCACATGCAGCCCCTCATATGCACTCACACACACTCAAACATGCAACTCCTCACATACACTCACACGTGCAGCCCCTCATGTACATTCACCCATGCAATCCTCACATACACTCACATGTGCAGCCCATCACATACACTCACACATTCAGCCCCTCACATACACTCACACATGCAGCCATTCGCATACATTCACTCACTGACACAACCCCTAACACTAGCTGACCATTAAACTCTCCAGCACCTACAGTACCTCTACAGCTATGAACACATACCTCTCAACTGTACCAAATTTCTTGGAAATTCCCAGTTTTGAGGATAAAATATACCATTTAAAGTCTTGGTGTCGGCTTGTATTTATTTCTTTTACTCACAGAATGACTTGATTTAATCATTTCAAAAACAGTTTGAACATTTGCAAATATGTTTAAGTCAAAATACTATTTGTTTTCATAAGGCTTAAATCAGAGAATTGAGGTATTTCACAAATACAGCTACCTGAAGATGCTTCATTACAGTTGTACAGATGTGTTAGGGAATCCACAGGTTGAAATCCCCCAGAATAAGGGTTTCTTGTGAGTATGTGGAAGAACACCAGTATAAGAAATCTTCAAGACTAGCAGGTATATTACCAGGTGGAATATGGATCACAACTGTGGTGATGACCTTTTTAGGGTAAAGTTAAAGTTGTGAGATAAGTATGTCCCAATTATAGGAGGAGGGGTAAGAGTTTGGTATTTGATGTCAAGTTAAGTTGGACTTATACAGTAAGGCAGTTCCACCCCCTTTACGAAGTGGTCTGTCTTGTCTAATGATATTGTAAGCAGTAGGGAGAACTTCTGAGTTAACTATTTTTTTATTTAGCCAGGTTTCTGTTAAAGCAACTATGTCTGGGGAGTAGTGTGCTATTGTGGCCTGGAGTTCAGGTATTTTATTTTTGATACTTCTGATATTAATATTTTGCATTAAGAGATGGTTGGTTTTGCTGCTGTTATTGATTTGCCCAGGGATGAAGATAATGGGGGTGTTATGTTCTGACAATTGTGTTGGAACAGTTTGTGTTGGACAAGCTGGATTTGGGCCTTGGCTGGGGTGGATGTCCCCTCTTATGGTGAGCCTGGTGTTAAAATGGTGATGCAGATGTTGGAGTTTGGTAATGAGTGTGAGAAAGTATTGTGTTTTTTTGGAGTAGGAATGAGAGCATATGTGTTTAAGTTCTGAATTGGTCTTTTATGTAGATCTTGAACAATCGTGGGCAGATATTATTATGTGTGGTGTCTGTATATGAGAGTGCATAATATAGTGTTGTGCTACTAAGTTTAGTGATATTGCTAGAGTGATAACTTGTGGAGTTGTACAGAATTATGAGAAGACAGACTAGACTTAGTTGTGTGATAGTCATGGTTATAAAGTTTAAGCTGGTTATAGGTGGAGGTGTGGATAAGAATTATAGGGTTGCACTATATGTGGATGGGTAAGTAGTTTGAGGTGATCTAATAATGCCTAGTGGGAATGAGAGTGGTTGAGAGTATTTTGTGGTGGAGCAAGTTTGTGTGGTGTAATGTGATATGATTTGAGGAGCTGTGATTGGTGGAGGTGATGTGAGATTGAGCTGTGAGTGTGGTTGCAATTACTATAAATGTAGAGGTGGTGGAGGAGGGAGGGAATTGGGGGCAGGGCAGGGGAGCGGAGACAGCTCAAGCATTAGCGAGGGCAAACGGAGCGGGGCAGAGCCCACCAAGACAAGAGTAATGGGCAGCAAAAAGTAAGTGTTACTTTACAAACCTGAACACTTTAAACAAATTCCTGAGGTCTAATGGCTTACCAGCAAGCAGAATTTAATTGCTGAAGAACACTTGTGTCCTGGTGGGAGACAAGTAATTTAAAAATGGCTCCATGCTCAGCAGGATTCTAATATAGACTTAGTATTGGGGGAGGGGGATAGTACAAGGGGTGTAAACCAGGTGGAATGCAAAGAAACCAGTGAAACCAGAGAGGCAATCAGTGGAAATCTATCAGTGAAGGCCTCAGAGGGGTTGAGTAATAATTCAAACTCTACCTGTAAAGTGAAGGTCAGAAGAGACAGCAAAGTTTATTAAGGTTTGGAGTGTGTCTTCACATTGACTTGCTTATTAGTAACCAGTTTGTGCACAGATTAGAGTAGGGAGATACATTAGCAATTAAGGGTACTGTATAGAGATGCAAATAAACAGGTGGGGCTCAGGTGATACAAACTAAGGCAGAAAGCATTGAGAGGGCTGCTTGATAGTTAATTTAATCACAGAGGTCTGAATTAAACATGTACTGTCTATTGGACAGTTAGGATTACTGCACTAGCTGGGGGGGGTAGGACACAAGGCTACAACAGTCAGTTTTTTTAGCACGCTGAGAACTACTAAGAAACACTGCTAATGTTATACCTTCTATCTCATAACACATAAATAGAATGCCTGGGTGGACTGACCCTGCCCTTGAGGCTCAAAATGTATATCCTTGTTTAGTTTTGCAGGACTGATTCCTTCTTAGACTGTATGGGTGGGGTGGTAGCCGCAGACTGCAGAGTTGCTTTAGTGTACTCCTGCTCTTGAGGCTCAAAATGCATATCCTTGTTTAGTTTTGCAGTACTGATTCCTTCTTAGACTGTATGGGTGGGGTGGTAGCCGCAGATTGCAGACTTACTTGAGTGTGCTTTCGTCTCACTTATGTTTTAGTTACATTCACTCTAAAATGTATTTTGATTTCATACTGACCATTTAAAATAACTTCTTAAAAAGAAAACACATGGACATGGCACTGATAGCTTCATCAGCTGTTAACTGAAATCCATAAAACTGTACACATGCATGGCATTACCGTATAGAGGACCACATTAAATGAAATATACATTAGTTTCCCTTTAATGAAAGAGTACAGTGCTATAATCTCCATTCACATAGAGGATTTAGAGAGTGACAGGGCCATCCCTCTATCAATGCAGTGCCAGAATTTGGTTCGACAAAGTAATAGTGGCTACTTTTTTTTTTCCTCTCAGCTTAGCATTAAGCTTTTTGCTCAACTGGAGTCTGCTCTCACGTGACAGACTAAACCTTCTCAAGCAGGAGAAGGGTCACTGGTACAGTAAGTTTGGGACACTGTAACTGATAGGCTAACAACTAAGGTTCACAACACACTCCTTGGCACCAACCTAACCTGGGAATCGTCACATGCCACATCATTATGGCAACCAAAAAAGGACAAAAAATCACCTCTTGGTAAGATGGAGGATTATTTCCTGTAGGCTGCCATTTGGACTTGGTTTGTATTTTGCCATTTCTTTGCACAATTCTTCGGCATTGAACAGCAACATTCAGCAGCATATTTACATGTGGTCCAATGTTACCGCAAAGCCTGGATTTCTTAAAATTTTAGCATTTGAAAAAATGTTTGTACATACCACCTTAACATATACTTTTATCTTTTCGTGTTATTGTCTTTGGCTTTATAAGAGCCAGAAAAATGGATATAGAGTGAAGTATAGTGCAGTAATAGCAAGGAGTAAAAGAAATAATAAACTGCACAACAACTTACGAGGCAGAAACTTTAATCGAAAATACAATAAAGTAAAAAGGGTTAGCACTTTCACGACTCACAGTTCGCTTCATCAGATGGTTTGAAACACTCTGAAAACAACTTTAAATAGCAGCAGTATAGTTATCAGCTGATATAATTAACTTTTAAAGAGGAACACTCAGATAAGATGATGAAACCGTTTCATGAACCCTAAAAATAACAATAAATATACTGGCACAATTGATAAGAACATAGATAAAAACATTTATAAATAGCAATATTTATAAAAAGCAGCACTTATAAAAACAGCATATATAGGAAATATGAAAAAAATATGTAAATACGAATAAAAATGAAACATACTGTTTGTGCTTTTAAAAAAAGTTTTAATGAGGCCATATTATTCAGGCCAGGAGGTTTCTCTGCATGCAGCAAGAGAATCCACCTTTGTTCTGCAGCCTCTGTCCAATTTTCCAAGTCACCTCCTCTGATAGTTTTATCAATAGCTTGTAGCACTAAAAATGTAAAACTATGTGAACGTTCTGTCTGTAGGACATGGGTTGCTAAGGCATTTGTTTCTGTATTATTCCTAATATCTCTATTATGTTTTAAAATTCTGTCCTTAAAACATCTGTTGGTTTTTCCCATGTAATATGTGTGACATTTTTGACAAAAGACAAAATAAACAAGATTTTCAGTTTTACTATCTGTATAATGATGCAATTTAATATTAAAATGGCAAGTAGGATGTGTAAATATGGCATTGCTATAAATGTATTGACTTGCTGAACATTTTCTACATGGGAAGGTACCTGTCCTCATAGATAAAGGTTTAGCAATAGAGGCAGGTTTATTACAAAGATGTTGCTTCAAAGACATATTGTTTCTGAAAGAAAAGGAGGGGGTAATACCAACTTTATGTATAAAGTCTGGGATATCACATAAAATGTTCCAGTTTTTCTTGATGATATCACAATAGCAATCGATGTCGCTGGAATATTGAAAAACAACTCTGAAAGTCTCCCTAGTACTAGAAGGGGGTTCAGATATGTGTGACTCTTCTGTTGTAGTGCCAAAGTATGGTTTGCATCTACTTAATCTGTGTGTCCAAGTTTCATTAATTGTCTTATCTATATCTAACTCAGAATACCCACATTCTAGAAATTCCAATTTTAAATCTATAAGGGCTTTTCTAGCATCTACATCATTGTTGTGCAACCGCAGTACTCTATAAATTTGTCCTTTTAGCATGTTTCTGAAAATGTGTCGTGGATGCATGCTTTTTTTGTGTAGGAGGGTGTATTTTGTAAGACGTACGTCAAGGAACTCAATTTCACTATAGGAGTATTTGTATGTGAATTTCAAAAAGTCCGTAGTATTTTGCATAAAGGCAGCAAAATGTTTTAATTCCTCTGTATCACCCTTCTACAACATAAAGATGTAATCCACAAAATGTACGTATCAGAGAATATTATCATAGAACTTATTGTTACCTGTTAGTATAGAAGTATTCTCCCAGAGTGCTAAAACTAAATTGGCAGAGCTATTGGCACAAGCTGTGCCCATAGCTACGCCAATTTTCTGAAGATGTATATCATTTTCAAAAATCTTCTTCTTTCGGCTTTTCCCAGTTAGGGGTCACCACAGCAGATCATCTGTCCGCTCATGATTGGCAGAGGAGTTTTACGGTGTTGAGTTGCCAGCCCAGCACCCAACCTTCCACAGAAGACACACACATGCACACACTCACACCTAGGGCCAATTTAGAGTGTCCAATCCACCTACTGCATGTCTTTGGGATGTGGGAGGAAACCAGAGCACCCGGAGGAAACCCACGCGACCACAGGGAGGACATGCAAACTCTGCACAGAAGGCACCCCAGCCGAGAATCGAACCGGAGAACCTCATGCTGTAAGGTGGCAATGCTAAACGCTGCACCACCGTGGCCGCCCATCATTTAAAAACGTTATTTTCAAGCACAATTTCCAACAGAGTACAAATCAACTTAACTTTGTTGTCAGAACAACAATTGTTCATAGTCAAAAATTCCCTAATCATTTCAACGTTGGGAATACTGGTAAAAAGTGATTCAACGTCTAGTATAACAAAGACATAATCACTGTCAATAGTCAATAATCTAATATGCAATTGTTCTAAAAATGACTTGGTGTCTTTTAGAATAGTGTGGCAGGTGTCTAGTATTGTGTGTAAATTATTCTCTAAGAAAATTGATAATGGTTCAGTACACCATCCAGTACCAGCTACAATAGGTCTCATGGGTGGAATATTCTTGTTTTATGAATTTTTGGTAAACCGTAAATCATCGGAATTAATGCACAAGATACATTAAAAAACTTACACAAGTCTTCACTGATGAGCTCAGTCATCAATAAATCAAAAACTAAAAAGGACACTTTTTCCATAATGCTATTTGCAATCAATTTAGAACTATACTGATATGTATTTGCATCATCCAATAGTGCCATCATTTGTTTTACATATAACTCCTTATCCAAAATCACTATTCCTCCACCTTTATCAGCTGGTTTAATAACAATCGACTGCAAATTTTTTAGTTCATTCAAAGCTGAAAAATCATCACTAGACATATTATACAAATTGCTTCTAGTCCCTGCTGTGAACAGTTGTCTAAATTCAAGTTCGCATACATTAGGAAAAGATTGCACTAGAGAGTCAAATCCCGGACTAAACATACTAGGCTTCTTATAAAAATTACCAGTATTACTTGTATTGTCAGAGAAGATGGTTTTCAATGTAAGGCTCCTTCCTAGTAGTCTTAAGTCTTTTAACATTACTGCATGGTCTGCTCTCTTCACAGGGATGAAGAAGAGACCTTTATGTAATAGCAATATCTGTTCTGTGTTTAACTCAGTAGAGGAAGGGAGCCTGCAACGGTTCCCTAGTTCAGACAGGAATCAACAAACGGTGAAAAGGAGACATTAATAAATGCAGGTTTAGTTTTCAATATTTCCTCTATTGAGTTAAACACAGAACAGATATTCCTCTGTCAATACAAGTAATACTGGTAATTTTTATAAGAAGCCTAGTACGTTTTGACTCTGTAGTGCAATCTTTTATTAATGTATGTGAACTTGAATTTAGACAACTGTTCACAGCAGGGACTAGAAGCAATTTTTATAATATGTCTAGTGATGATTTCTCAGCTTTGAATGAACTAAAAAATTTGCAGTCGATTGTTATTAAACCAGCTGATAAAGGTGGAGGAATAGTGATTTTGGATAAGGAGTTATATCCACACTATTACTAATTCTAAAAAAATAACTCTAATTCTAAAAGACACCAAGTCATTTTTAGAAAGATTGCATATTAGATTATTGACTATTGACAGTGGTTATGTCTTTGTTACACTAGACGTTGAATCACTTTTTACCAGTATTCCCAATGATGAAGGCGTTGAAATGATTAGGGAATTTTTGACTATGAACAACTGTTGTTCTGACAACAAAGTTAAGTTGATTTGTACTCTGTTGGAAATTGTGCTTGAAAATAACATTTTTATTTTGTAAAATGATATATATCTTCAGAAAATTGGCATAGCTATGGGCACAGCTTGCGCCAATAGATACGCCAATTTAGTTTTAGCACACTGGGAGAATACTTCTATACTAACAGGTAGCAATAAGTTTGTTTGTGTCTTTCGGCTTTTCCCGGTTAGGGGTCACCACAGCGGAACTCTGGTCTGCTAATGATTGGCTGTAGAGTTTTACGTGCTGGCTTGCCGGGCCTAACGCACAATCTTCAATGAAGGAATGCCCGTTCATGCATGTCGCCACACAGAAAACGCTCTAACTGAGAATCGAACGGGCAACGTCTAATTGTGAGGTGACAACGCTACCGCAGCACCACCACTGCAGTACTATGATAATATTCTCTGGTACGTGCATTTTGTGGATGACATCTTTATGTTGTGGAAGGGTGATACAGAGGAATTAAAACATTTTGTTGCCTTTATGCATAATACTACGGACTTTTTGAAATTCACATACAAATACTCCTATAGTGAAAATGAGTTCCTTGATGTACTTCTTACAAAATCTGAGCTTAACAAAGTTACCAGTAGTATTTATAAAAAACCCATAGGAAAAAACACCCTTCTACACAAAAAAAGCATGCATCCACGACATATTTTCAGAAACATGATAAAAAGACAAATTTATAGTGTACTGCGGTTGCACAACAATGATGTAGATGCTAGAAAAGCCCTTACAGATTTAAAATTGGAATTTCTAGAATGGGGGGTATTCTGAGTTACATATAGATAAGACAATTTAATGAAGCTTGGACACACAGATTAAGTAGATGCAAACCATACTTTGGCACTACAACAGAATAGTCACACTTATCTGAACCCCCTTCTAGTACAAGGGATACTTTCAGAGTTGTTTTTCAATATTCCAGCGACGTTGATTGCTATTTTGATATCATCAAGAAAAACTAGAAAATTTTATGTGATATCCCAGACTTTATACATAAAGTTGGTACTACCCCCTCCTTTTCTTTCAGAAACAATAGGTCTTTGAAGCAACATCTTTGTAATAAACCTCCCTCTATTGCTAAACCTTTATCTATGAGGACAGGTACCTTCCCATGTAGAAAATGTTCAGCGAGTCAATACATTTATAGCAATGCCACATATACACATCCTACTTGCCATTTTAACATTAAATTGCATCATTATGCAGATTGTAAAACTGAAAATCTTGTTTATTTTGCCTTTTGTCAAAAATGTCACGCATATTACTTGGGAAAAACCAACAGATGTTTTAAGGACATAATTTTAGAACATAATAGAGATATTAGGAATAAAAAAGAAACAAATGCCTTAGCAACCCATGTCCTACAGACAGAATGTTCACATAGTTTTACATTTTTAGTGTTACAAGCTATTGATAAAACTATCAGAGGAGGTGACTTGGAAAATTGGACAGAGGTTGCAGAACAAAAGTGGATTCTCTTGCTGCATGCAGAGAAACCTCCTGGCCTGAATAATATGGCCTCATTAAAACCTTTTGTAAAAGCACGCCCCCTTAAAATTAAACAGTAATGTTTCATTTGTATTCGTATTTACATATTTTTTTCATATTTCCTATATATGCTGTTTTTATAAGTGCTGCTTTTTATAAATATTGCTATTTATAAATGTTTTTATCTATGTTCTTATCAATTGTGCCAATATATTTATTGTTATTTTTAGGGTTCATGAAACGGTTTCATCATCTTATCTGAGTGTTCCTCTTTAAAAGTTAATTATATCAGTTGATAACTATACTGCTGCTATTTAAAGTTGTTTTCAGAGTGTTTCAAACTGTCTGATGAAGCAACCTGTGAGTCGTGAAAGTGCTAACCCTTTTTGCTTTATTGTTTTTTTCAATTAAAGTTTCTGCCTTGTAAGTTGTTGTGCAGTTTATTGTCTTTGGCTTTGTCTGGTATTCTAGAGGCTAATGCTGCTTTTGAAAGTGATTTTTAAGTCATGCATACATATCTGTTTTAAACTAAGTTTTAAGTGAAAGAAACGGGCTGCACTGTTTATTTATTGATTTATTTATTTATTGTCATTTGTTAACCGGGTTAGTCCAACTGGGCTTTTCGCCCATTTTCAGTGGAGACCCGAGGAGAAAAGCTCCAGAAAATTGCATAATAGTATATTGATTGCATGCAGAAGTATAGTATTAACATAGTTGAAGGATTTACAAAGCTGTTAATAACAAAGTTGAGTACAGAAAAGAAAAACTACAAAGCTGTTAATACATAAAATACATGCATAAAGTTCTATCATCAACATTTTTTTTTTTTTTTTAGAGAATGGTGTGTAGAAAAGTGTGAGAGAGGAGAGGGAGACTAGGTGGGTACATGACAGGAGCAAGTCTTGGAGTTAAGTAGAAAAGTTTTTAGTTAATTTTTAAACTGTGTGTAGTGGGTAATGGACCGTAGGCTAAGGGGGCGTTTGTTCCAGGCATTGGTGACAGTATGTTTATTGAGTATTTTCCCAATAGATTTGTTTGGTTGATATATGTCTAGTAGCTGTTGGTTCGATGTACGGAGGGTCTGGGATAGAGTATAGGTGGAGACTAAGGGTGAGAGAGATGGACAGAAAGAGGGTTTGTAGAGAATAGAGTGTAGTATTTGAAATTGAGATAGAAGCAGTTGTTGGGGGAGTTCTAGCCATTGGAGAGAATTTAATGCAATACAATGGTATGTGTTGTATGGTGAGTTGGTGATGAATCTAGCTATTTTGTGATAGGTTTGTTGGAGTTTATTCAGGGTGGTGACTTGTATGTTGGTGAGAACAGGGGCGGCGTAAAGGAGGGAGGGGAGGAGTAGTGCCTGTCCAAGTGTCAGTCTAGCCTCAGGGGTGAGAATTTTTTTGTTTTGATAAAGTAGACATAGTTTTTGATGCGTTTTCTTTATGCATTGGAGTAAGTGGAGGTTGACTTGAAGTTTGTCATCTACTATGACCCCAAGTAGTTTTGTATGGGTATCAGTTTGAATAGTTGTGTTTTCCGAGGATTTGCTGAAAAATGATGATTTATGATGAGCAAGAGATTGGGAAAGGAAGAGCAGGAGCTTAGTCTTTTTGAGGTTTAGAATCAATTGGTTGTCAGATAGCCATTGCTCAGTGGAAAGGAAGGCTTGTTAGGCTGAGGTATGGAGTTTGGAGATGTTGTTGGAGATAGATATAAGTGTGGAGTCATCAGCATAGTGTATGAGGGAAGACTCTCTGCAGGAGGTAGACAGATCATTTGTGAATATATTAAACAGAAGGGGACCTAAGATGGAGCCTTGTGGTACGCCAGTGGGGTTAGGAAGGAAGGGGGAGATGGATGAGAGCCATCTGACAGATTGTTGCCTTCCGGTTAGGTAGCTGTTATTGTATGTGGGCAACAGGTGCAATGTTAATATTTTGTGGGTAGCTATAGATGGTGCTTTATGAGTACAAGAGCCACACCTGCTTTTATTAGAACTCTTGGAGTACAGCTACTGTCTGTGAAATTATCTGTATTTTTCAGGGCTTGAAATTTATAACCAGAGAGGAAAAAAAGGACAAAGAAATATGCATGCAAAGAACAGTGTATAGCTTAACTTCACCATGGGTACTTTGTCTGTCAACTTTTTATGCCTACTTTGGGGTACAAACATGGACAACTAGACGAGGCAGTCTGTTTTTGCAGTTAGTCACTCTGGAAAAGGGGGTAAGGCACTAGAGCCAAGAAAATTCCACCAGAGATAATATTCTAGGTACTGGCAGGACCTCAGGTGCTTCATTCTGCCAGGGTGGTGGTGGTATTCTACACTCATGATTAGTCAGAGTGTTCGGAGATCAATGTAAATACTGGAAATATGTACAGGTGGAGGGACCCAGCTCTTGGGCCCTTATGTTATGAGTCACAGACAAAGTAATACATAATCCTGATGATGGTCCCAAACTAGGGATACATCTTTAAAAAAAATATTGACACTGTTCATTTAGAAACCTGATAATAGAATTTGTGATAATATGCTCTGTCTGATTAATAAAATAACTGTTATTCTAATGCAGATTACTTATTAGTGTTCCTCACTAATTTTTGCATCGTACATTACTGTGGGTCGAGGAGCACAGAACAATAGTCTAGTCCAACTTCTGCAAGTTTTTTAAAACTGTAAACCTTTGAGTTCAGGATCTGTCCCTAGTTCTGGAGGTAAGAGGTTGAGAGCTATGGTTTAAAAGTGTATGCCACAATGCCCCCCCCCCCCCCAGTGCTTTTTCAGCTGTATAGTTTACAAGCAACTAATGGATGCCATCATGCCAGAAATAAGACATTCATAACTTACTGTGCAGAAAATGCATGTTGATGGTATCTGACAATTCCACTGGAGTAGGTGAGGTTACATACTTATGTATGCAAATTTTATTTTAATCAGCATCCCAATTTTTGGCTGGTTGGACCTACTTTTCATGGGCCTTTGTCCAGATTTTTGATGTTTCCAGGTTGAGAGATATGAGCAACCAGGAGTGGCCATGCTAATTTATGCAGCTGAGTGAATCATTCTCTCTGCTGTGTAAATGCCTTACCACAAGCAGCTACGAAAGGAGAGCATATGGCTCATCTATCTCTCCAGCACTTTATGAAGGAGAGCATATGGCTCATCTGTCTCTCCCTTTCTTTATATATTTATATATTATTTTTATGGAGAATATCATATCATGTTTTTGGACAGTTCTGTTGATGCTTCAGGTATTATGAATATATATATATATAAGGTGAAGTCCCAAGACTGGAAAAACTCCTTTATTAGCCTCATAAAAACCTCTAAAGCCAGCTATGAAGGCAGAATTGCGGCAGACAGTAAAAACAACCACAAAGCCTACTATAGTTATGTCAAGAATCTCCATGGCAATACCCAGGTTTGCTGTGAGTTACTGCACAATGGTACCTCCTATCCTGAGCCAACAGATATTGACAACATACTGGCCAACAGATTCATTGCCAACTTTACCCCTCTCTCCCCCTAAAGGTCCAATCACAATACCGGAGGAATGCCAGGCACCCAGCATTGCTGCAGCACTGGTTAAAGATGCATTGTCCAAGGCCAAGAATACAGCTTCCATGGGATCCAACAATATTCCTGGATGTGTTCTACATGAACTACAAAGTGAACTGGCACCACATCTGTGTGCCCTGTTCAATCACAGCCTCACCTCAGGCTTTGTCCCTACTGAATGACGCACTGCTACAGTTATCCCTCTCCATAAAGTGGGAGCAACTACAGACGCTGGGAATTATCGCCCCATTAGCCTGATGAGCCTGATATGTAAGGCTATGGAGCACATCATCGTAGACCTAATAAACAAGGATATAGGAAATCTCCAAACTCTAGATCCCACTCAATTTGGTTTTGTGAAAGGTAGATCATGCCTGCTCAAACTAGTTGACTTCTTTGAGTCAGTCACCAGAGCTGTGGATGGGGGCAAGGCAGTTCATACAGCCTACCTCGATCTGGCCAAGGTCTTTGATACCATTCCCCAGTCAGGAATTATTGATAACTCACCAAACTAGGCATTAACCCCTGTATCACTAGGTGGGTTGCAAATTGGCTCACAGATAGAACTCACAGTGTGAAAGTAGCAGACTCCAAATCAGACTGCCAACTAGTCACGAGTGGAGTCCCACAGGGATTGGTCCTGGGTCCTCTCCTGTTTGGCATCTACTTCTCAGAAGTCCAGGCCAACACAGAGGGACTCTGGCTGACCAAGTTCACAGACGCCTGCAAGCTGGGAGCCATTATTAACTCTCCAAGTGATGTAGGCATCCTACAGAAAGGCCTCACTGAGACCAATGACTGGTTTCAAAACCATGGCCATCAGTTTAATGCCAAGAAATGCGTTGTCATCCCCTTTGGGAAAAACTCAGTTCCCACTAATTACCACATCGATGGGAGCCCACTGAACAGTGAAGGCGTTATAAGAGAATGGGGACTCAGGTTGACAGCAATCTCTCCTTCGACCACCACATTGCCACTGTGGTCAGAAAGTCCTTCTATGTGACACATCTCATTACCAAGGGTTTTGCATCCAGGAAGAAAGAGGTCATCATCTCTCTCTACTCTTCCCTCATTAGGCCAATCATCGAGTATAATGCCCCATTTGGCATGTACCTCACTAGACACATGCAACAGCTAGAAAGGCCACAAAAGTACCTCACAAAGAGGATCCTAGGCCTTAAGCACATGTCCTGTCTACTAAGAGGCAACCTCTGCTTGACTTACAAAGCCATGTCTGACCCAGCTCTGTTAGAAATGTTACATCTAAAGAAATCCCAATCCCTCCACATCACATGCTCCAGAGACCTCAACCTCATTACCACAATCAACAGAACATGCTGGAGGGATAGGTTCATAACCCAGAGACTGCCCATCCTCTGGAATAGACTTCCCGTACATGTCAAGCAGAGTACCTCACTGGCCCTCTTCAAGAGAAATCATGATGAGTGGATGGGAAATAGAAAGCTCACCCCAGGGATCACTCCAGTGGCTCTTCTTGATAGAGGCACTGGGAACTAACGTCGGGTGGCACAATGCCAGGGCACTTCTATGGGCTAGGCTTGTAAAGGCTCCAGGGCCATTAGCCTAGTACACACCTATAAACCTATAAAGTTAGTTGGAAAAGTTTTGAAGGTTTTCCAGAGACTTTTAACAAGACTGATAATAGTCGTATTTTTGTAAAGAAAGAGGTAGGACCACAGCATTATTCTTCAGAATACAAATTATGCTGTGGCTTTTTCTGATAATATGGATAAATATAAAACTTTTAGGTGTTATGACTATAGTAATTTTAAATACATTGTTCATAGTGTAAATGAAATTAGATTCGGGAAGAATAAATTATTTGTTGCAAGTAGATTTAATTATAAATCTAAATATATAATTTATGCTGCTCATTGTACTATCTGTGATTCATTTTATAGAGGTATGACAACCAGGGCTATGAATGTTAGAATTTAGGAGCATTTTTATGCCATTAAAAAGAAACATCTCCAGTATGCTATGTAAACATGTATTAAATTTTATAAGTTGTAATAATTTTGAATTTTCAATAATAGTTTATGCAAAGAATGTTAGAATGAGACTTGACACATAAAACAAATTATATTGTAAAGAATATTGTTGGTTGGTGCGATTTAATGCATGTAATGCACCTGATTTGAGTGGCAAAGAAAATTTAAGTATTTTCTTTCTAGAAGGAAGCTAACCATTGAATGAATTGATTGTGGTAATGTGAATCCTTAAGTTGTTTAATATTTCTATTTATTTGCTAGGCACAATCTGAAGAATTTAGTTTAGTATATGTATCTCTCTTCCTGGACTGCCTCGAGACAGCCCACCGCAATGCAACACATTTTTGTGTTGCAGCACTGTGGAAGTACTGTCTCTGAATCAGAAATTGTCACTTGCTTACATCTCATGGTAACCTTTCTGAATTGGGTTCAAGGTGTTTGAATCCCTAAACATTTTGAGAAACTAAAAATGAAAAATGATTCTGCCAGTAATTATTCAAAAAACTGACCCCTTCATTACTATCTCCCACCACCACATTGTTATAGGACGGGTTTCATTATCTCTTAAAGTGTAAGCTGATAGGTTTGTCCCAGCCAATACTATTTGTAAGTGGCAGCTGAATATCTTTGCATGATGATACTAAAGTCCCCAGCTTGAAATCTTCAGAATATCTGGAAAGCCAACTAACTGTTAGATAAAATGGGAAATAAGGAAAAGCCAAAAATAAATAAGAGGGGACCCAGCACAGAAGTGGTTTCTAGTCAGAGAATTTATCTAGGAGCATAGCCATTTGGGCTCTAGCACAAAGCCAGCAAGTGACCCACATGACTGGGCCCTGGCATAGCGTCAGCTGGTGACCCATCTGAATGGGCCCTGGCACTGAGCCAGCAGGTGACCCACCTGACTGGGCCTTGGCATAGAGTTAGCTGGTAACCCACCTAAGTATAAATTAAGTTCATGTTGAAATTGTATGTTAATAATCCAATCATAGAAAAGTATATCAGATGCTTTTCAAGACCAATTTAACCGTAACTACTGACAACTAAGAGATGCTTGCTTCATGGAAAGAAAACTATGACAAATCTAGAAAAGATTTTAAATGGCAAAGGCATCACATTGTCATTAAAGGTCAGAACAATGAAAACTATGGTTTTCCCAATAGCAATATATGACTGTGTCAGATGGACTTTATGAAAGGCTATGAGCCAGAAAATCAATGCTTTTGAACAGTGATGATGGAGAAAACATTTGAGATATGTTTGGACTGCAAGATCAAATCAGTCAATACTTAAGGAAATGCACCCAGACTGTTCAGTTGAAAGTCTGATAGCAAAACTGAAACTGAAATCATTAACAACTGTCAATCCTAGTCACAGCATCATACAAATCTGTCAAAGTGGTTAAACTAAACCTTCCAGAGCCAAAACCACAATGGGACTAATTAATTAGCAGTGTGTACTTTATTATTTATTTATTTGACATTTGTTTACGGGGAAGGTCCAACTGGCATAAAAAGTGCCAATTTTCAGTGGATGCCCATCGAGAAAAGCTCCACAATCACAATCTTTCAAAAATCAGTTACAGATGCTTTAAATCACAAAGTATCATGTAACATTACAAAACATAGGCGTGAAAAATGTAATGAGAAAAACATAGAACACGTTTCATAGTAGAGTACAATGAAAAAAATAACATGACTTTTATGTTTTAATAAACTTACAATTCATGTTCAAAACATTTACCCCCTATAGGGATTAAGTTGACTGGTCTACAAATCTGAACAAAATATGATCTGCATCCTTAGGAATCAAGGATTGTTTCTAGTTGTCAGGAAAATGACCTCACCTTAGTAATGCAGTATAGCTCTCGGCTAGAGGTTCAGTAAGCACATCATTTAAAGAATGAACAAATGAGACAGTATGTTATCAGTGTGCCTGCTTCAATATTTCTTAACCTTGTCTAGTTCACTTTTAATGCATTCCTTGTCTGTAACTGGGCAGTCATAGTTTAAAGTAAATAACTGATTTTACTTCTTTGTACACCAAGGATTCCCTGAGATAGATAAAAAAATAATGATTAAAACTGTGGCCATTTGGATGGGTCTGCAAATCCTAACATTAATAAACACAGTTGGACCTATGGAGTTAGCCAGTCTTATTTGAGCGTTAACATACCTGAAAAAATATTTTTTTATTACTTTTATTACTGACAAAAATTATCACATGCGAAAGCTTTATATTTTAAACAGCAGATTTTACCTGCCTTATGTCAGCAATTAATCTAGAGGGTCTGTATTACATAGTTGCCCGCTTAGGTTGTTGAACGCCTTAACATCAGCAACTTAAAATCGTGAATGCTGTTTCCACAAAGGGAAATAAGTCGTTTGGCCATTAGGTGGATTTTGCATTGTTTACAATGTAGAGCAATCTCGGATTTGGTATATTTAGTTAAGGGGGTGGGACGGCACAACCCCCACATCTGGGGGTGTGGGGGCAAACCCCCCAGATGATTTCTGTTTAATTTTTTTTTCACTTTGGCCAACAGCATTATTTCCCTGTGTGGAAACGGCCATTTGTGATTTTAAGTTGTCGAAGTTTAGGTGTTGGCATTTAGGTGTTTGACAACCTAATGATGTCGATGATGTAATATAGACCCAATCTAGACTTATTAACTTCAGTTGCACATAATCTGTGGTCCATAAACCTATATTTTTTATCTGTAACAGCTTGGCTACTTTCCTATTCCAGAAAAGTAGTATATTGCATCCAGTTTGAGATTTCTTTA
This sequence comes from Protopterus annectens, assembly GCF_019279795.1. Classification (NCBI taxonomy): domain Eukaryota; kingdom Metazoa; phylum Chordata; order Ceratodontiformes; family Protopteridae; genus Protopterus; species Protopterus annectens. Next base: position 1,054,298,588 of record NC_056748.1, read on the forward strand.
AGTGTAGCATGTCCAACAGTTATGGGTTTGACATGGCCTTGTATGTTAAGCAGAGATCGCCTCTGAGTAGACGATATGTGGCAGAGTATAGCTGGAGTTTTTTAGATGGTCAGAATAGGGTATCTGCTTTAGACCTGTGATTCTTTTAGTGAGGTATTTCTGCGGCTTTTCCAGTTGTTGCTGATGTCTTGAGAGGTACATACCAAATGGGGCATTGTATTCTATAATGGGTTTAATGAGGGATGAGTACAGTGGGACAATGACCTCCTTTTTTCTAATGAAAAGCACTGAGTGATGAGGTGTGTCACATAGAAGGATTTCCTGACTGTTGTGGCAATGTGGTTATCGAAGGTGAAACCACTGTCAACCTGTGTCCCTAAGTCTCTTATCACACTTTCAGTGTTTAGTGTACTGCCACCTATGTGGTAATTCACGGGTACATGTTTTTTCCCAAAGGGGATAACTATACATTTTCTTGGCATTGAGCTTGCACCCATGGCTCTGGCACCAAACATCTGTTTCTGTAAGGACCTTTTGTAGAATATCCACATCATCTGGGGATTCAATAATGGCTCCCAGTTTGTAGTCATCTGCGAACTTTGTTAGCCAGAGTCCCTTAGTGTTGGACTGTACTTCAGAGAAGTAGATGCCAAACAAGAACGGTCCCAGGACTGAACCCTGAGCTACTGCACTTGTCACTTGTGTGGAGCTGGATTTGGAGTCAGCTACTTTTACGTGTGGGTTCTGTCAGTAAGCCAGTTGGCAACCTATCGAGTGACGTAGGGATTATTGCCCAACTTAGTAAGTTTATCTGTAATTCCAGAATGGGGGATGGTGTTGAAGGCCTTGGTGAGGTCTAGATAGGCTGTGTGGACCACCTTACCCTCATCCACAGCTCTGGAGACTGATTCAAAGAAGTCAGTCAGGTTCAGGAGACAAGACAGCCATTCATGAACCCAAACTGGATGGGGTCTAGTGTTTGAATGTTGCCAGTGTCTTAGTTTATAAGTTCCATGATAATACATTCCATGGCCTTGCAGATCAGGCTCATCAGACTGATGGGGTGGTAGTTCGCGGGATCCAACTTGGATCCCCCCTTGTGGAGTGGGATAACTGTAGCTGTGCGCCACTCAGTGGGCACGAAGCCTGAGGTGAGGCTATGATTAAACATGACACTTAGGTGAGGTGCCAGTTCATTTTGTAATCCATGTAGTACACAGCCCAGGGTGTCATCTGGTCCCATCAGTGCTGTACTCTTAGCTTTGGAGAGTGTGGTTTTTATCTGTGTGGCCAATATTACCAGAATTTGGCAATCTTTCGGTATTGAGATGGGCCATTTAGGGGATGAGAGGGGGGGTGAAGTTGGCACTGAATCAATCTGCCAGGATATTGGCAATATCATTGGGATCAGTATATGTAATGCCATTCTGTTGTATCTCAGAGCAGATCTGAGCATTGCCATTTAGATTCTTGACATAGTTATAGAATGAGCAATAAATTGAATCTACTGAATTTAATCAGAGTTTCTTACTGTGTTGCGAGAATTAACTGTATCTAGTTTGGGGTTTCCTATTGTGTTGTGAGCTTCCCTTGTGGTTGTTTTGGCAATTTTTCTTGGTTATCAGTGCTTTTTATTGCCTTCATCTCCGTTTTTGGCTTATAGTTATAGAATGCCTTGTGGTTGTCTTTGGAATCTTTGGCAATTTTATTTTCATAACTAGCTTTGGAGGATTTTATGAGGGATCTCAGCTTCTTACTGAGGCTGGTAAGGGAGGTTTTTGCTTCCTGGAATTTTCCTCTCTTCTGCAACAGTTTCTTCCTTTTGTTGTAAAAGTTGTTTATGGCAGGGGACCACCAGATTGGCTTCATTTTTTGGAGGAGAGCATCTTGGTTCTATTTGGGATGGCACGATTCATGCATGAGTGGATGTGGTCGTACAGTGCCTTAGTGTAGGATTCAGCAGTCGAACTTTCAGTTCCCATCTGCATAGGTATCATGAAGTTTGTCATTTCTGACTTGAGTAGCATGAGGTTGGCTTTGGAGAAGTTTTTTACGGAGGTTTCCTTACTGGGGGTTGGGGGAGGGATGTGGATATCAAGGGTGATTAGCTTATGGTCAGACTTGACCAATGAGGGGGTGACTATAGGTGTGGAGCATCGTTTTCCCATGTTGGTAATGATCAGGTCTAGGATATTGGAGCCCCTGGTGGGATTATGGATTAGTTGATCCAGGACATTGGAATTTATGAATTCCAAGAACCATTGGGCAAAGGTGCTGGTACACGAGTAGTTTTCCCAGTTAATGGCAGGGTAGTTGAAATCACCCAGTATTAGGGTGTTTAGTTGGATCTTAATATTTTCCAGTATATTTAGAAAGGTGTAGTGAGAATCTTGGGGCATGGTGGGGATCTGTAGCAAGCTACCATTTGGATTGCAGTCTTACCCAGTATTAGTTGCACCTGGAGAATTTCAGATGCATTGTGTTGGGCAACTAGCCTGATGGTGTGAATATCCTTGGTGAATAAGGACACTCCTCCACCTTTAGTGTTTCAGTCCTGGTTTGGTGGCCAAAAAGTGTGGTAAGAGTTGCAGCCTGATATTGCAGGGGTGCTCTCTGGAACCTTGAACCAGGTCTCAGTTACTGCACAGATATCGATGTTCTCCATTTTTAGGAGTGCCTCGAGAGAGTGCATTTTGAGGTTTAGACTTCTAGCATTGAGTAGTATTAACTTCAGATTTTGCATGCTTGTACCTTTTACGGTGGTGGTTTTTGTCCTTCGAACGTTGCCTAAAAAAGGCACTATAGGTGTGGCAAGAGCCTTAGCCAGTAATCTGAATTCCAGGGGTGACAGGTGCAGACCAAAGCATCGTGGTCTGTTGATCATGTCGTCCCAGGCAGACAGATACTGGATCCCCTTTGAATGACACCAGAAGCTTAGCCAATTGTTGACATCAGTCATTTTGTCCTTATACTATGGTATCATTCTGGGCAAAGGCAGGATGCTACTCAGGGCTAGGGTCATACCTGCCTGGGCCACATGAGTCGAGAACTCTTCCATGTCTCTTTTTATGTAGTCCAGGGTGGTACGTCTCAAGTCATTCACTCCAACATGGACAATGGCAGAGTCATATTTGCACTTGTTGTGGAGTGACTTGAGTGCATGCATTATGTGTCGGATCCTGGCATCCAACAGGCAGCTGACTGTAATTTTCTCCTTTTTCAGCCTGGTGAGTGGGACATCAGTGTGCCTGACTATAGAGTCACCTATGACTAAAGTGTTGGGTACGTTGTCGTGCCTTAGGGGCTGTTGTTGGGTGGCACACTTGTGTTGTGAGCTATGTGACACTTTGGTTGTGATTGGTGTTTGTTTGCATTTCAGCTTCAGAGGACCTTGTTGCTTGGGCAGGTTACTGTTAAGGGCCTCTGCATATGAGGGTTTAATGTTGCTATGAGGGTGTTGGTGGTGTGGGTTTAGAAGAGTTATGTGTTGCTTGAGGTGTAGTGTGGGTGTTAACCTTCTCTTCTTGACTGTCTAGCACAATCTTGGGTGGAGAGCGCTTTGCTTCCAGTTTGGCTATGTAAGTGCATCTCTCTCAGGTTGTAGTGTTGGGTGGTAGGAGGAGAGGGTTGTCTATGTAAATGAAGAAATTGCTGCATTGCCCCAGTAAATAATAAAGGTGTTTGAACAGAACCCATGGAGACTCTTCTATCGTGTCCAAAGCAGGAGATTGACATGGTGTCAGAAGTGGGATTTGAACTCACGCCTCCATTCGGAGCTATGAAGTGTGGAGATGACAGTGAAGGTAAACTAAGAGAAACGGGCATGAAAAAGAGCCAGAATAAAATCAAAGGTAATGAAAATTCGCACAAACTGCTTATTTTATAAAAAAGATAAAAAGAAGCATTACAAGGCCACAAACCACATTCTTAAACAAGTGGGAGTAACAAAAGGTTTATTAACTAAGGGAATATGTAAAATGAAGATATTTGACAAGATGATTATCAGAAAAGGCAAAACGAGCACATTTAAAATAAAATGTGCATGTTAGAGTAAAACATGCACAAGAAAAGTATAATGGGCATGAAAAGAGGTTAAATGAACAAAATGAATATAATAAGGGCAAAAAAGGGCACATTAAGTGTAAATAAAGCAAGGGGACTGCATGTTTTGGCAAAGTGCTGTGTTTTGGCATAACTAGGACTTCTTATTGTATCAAGGGCATAACTAGAGTTATTCGAAGTGTCTCAAAGTGTGCAAAATTGCTTACAGTGAGTGCTCATTACTGTGTATGTATTTTGAAGAATTTTTATGTGTGAAATGTGGTGCTGCGGTAGCGTTGTAGCGTTGTCGCCTCACAGTAAGACGCTGACCGGTTCGACTCTCAGCTAGAGCGTCTTCTGTGTGGAGACATGCGTGAATGGGCGTACCTTCGTTGAAGGTTGTGCATGAGGGCTGGCAACTCAGCACGTAAAAATCAACTGCCAATCATTAGCGGACTGGAGTTCCGCTGTGGCGACCCCTAAAAAAGCCGAAAGACACAACAACATATGTGTGAAATGTGCACCTATTTTGTGAAGTACTATCAAAGTATAGTCATTTCAAAAGGTTTCTTGTGCTGTGTGTGTCTGTTCACAAAGTGCCACCATTACAGAGTGTTTCTTGCACTGTAAAGAATTGCCTAGCAAGGTACTGCCATTTTGTAGAAATTTCACTGTGCTGTGTACAGTTTATTTGCAAAGTGCAATTACTTTGAAATGTTATTGATTCTGAGATTCTCTTGCCCAGTTCATTCACATCATGCAGTTATTTGAAATGTTTCTTAAAATGAAGATAAATTACTTTTGCAAGACAGTAAATTTCAAGAGTATTACAGTGCCTGATTTATTATTTCACAAAGTTCAGTTACACAGAGGCTTACATCGTGCAGTTTTTTGATATGTCTCTTACACTAATAAGAGGTGATTTCTTGCACTACAGTAATTTCAAGAGTATTACAGTGCCCAGGAGACCTATTTCACAAAGTTCAGTTACGCAAAGGCTTATTGTGCTATTGGGCAAAGGTACAAATACTGGCATACATTTCTGGCATATGTGTATGTGTTCATGCTTATTTGCAAAACCCTTCACTGGCATGTGTTAATATGGCAGACATATTTCGAAAGCCCTCACCACTTGTATTTGATCAGAATATTGCAAAGAATTGGAGAGTATTTGAGCAAGAGTATGATATTTTATACAAGCAGCTTATTCAGATAAAGATGCATGCACCAGGGCATTTTGCTAAACCTAGCTGGGTCAGAGGCCATAGAAAGAGAGCATTCATTTGTGTATGCACAGTAGTATATGAGGGAGAAAGTGAAAATAGTCATTGTTATATAGGCTGAATCAAGGGAAGACTGAGTGTTTGAAGTGCAAGTTCAGAGAAATGTGTAACTTCCAGACAAATATTACATTAGAGAGGCATTTGTTTTACATGAGAGATCAGAAACCAGGGGAAATATTTGCAGCTTATATAACTGACCTGAGAAATAAAGCCAAATGGTTCAGTTTGGTGACTTGAAAGATGAGTTGATAAATGACTGGCTTGTGTGTGGCATTAATAGTGCAGCTGTGAGAAAGATTTTCCTTCGTAACAGTGATTTAGCATTGAGTAAAGCCATTGAGATTTCTCAAATCCATGAAGTTACAGAAAAACACATAAATATGCTTGTGACAGTTTCAGCAGGCTCCAGAGCAAATGTAGATAGCATGCAACATGTGGCAAACAGAAGTAGGCCTAAGCACATGGCAGCCATAGCTCCTGCTGGCTCACCAAGGAAACAGTATAGCTTTCCAGCAAGTTCTAGGTCAATAGAGCACATTCCTCAGTGCAGTACAAGTGTGAATCAGCAAAACCCAAGTCTAGCTTTATTGTTAACTGACACAATTGTGGTGCCAATCATGAGTCTAAAAGGGAGAAATGCTTAGCATTTGGGTGGCAATATCACAGGTGTAAAAAATAGAATCATTTTCAAAGTTTTGCAAATCAAGTAAGCCTCACACAGCTGTAAAGAAAGGTCACACAAAAAAGCAAGTTGATCAAGTAAAGCCACAGCAGGCAACTTTCTATGTAGATGGTGAGAGAGTTGATGCAGTGAATTTATTGGCAAAGAGTGAAGGGTTTTGTACAGTCTGGATCAATGGTAAATCCACAGAGCTTAAAGTAGACACTGGTTCAATGTGTAATGTTATATCAGCAGACACATTTGCTAAACAACTCAATGTGGCCAGCAGTGCGAAACTTGTTGTTTACAGAGGTAAAGAAATTCAAACCAAAGGCTCAGTGATGCTTTCATGTTATTTGGCCAAGAACTGTTACGACTTGTTATTCTATGTAGTCCGAAGACCAGTACAGTCTTTATTGGGTGTCAAAGACAGTTTGAGAATGAATCTGCTTTCTTTTACCAAAGAAGTTTATCACATAAGTATATATCCTAGTTCCCACTTTTCTGAAGCCATTTTCTCAGAATATGCTGATGTTTTCGATGACAAGTTGGGCAATCCTCCAGTTGTGTATTACATGAAGTTCATCCCAGAGGTCACTCCAGTAGTCAGACCAGGAAGAAGAGTTCCGATAGCTATGCAGGATAAATTTAAGGCTGAGTTAGATAAAATGGCACAGCAAGGTGTAATTTGTCCAGTTACAGAACCAACTGAATGGGTGTCCTTTATGGTAGGAGCTCACAAAAAAGGCTCAGATGAAATCAGAATATGTATTGACCCAAGAGGTTTGAAAAAAGTGTTGAAGAGACCACATCATCCAATGTGCACAGTTGAAGAAGTCGCAGCTCTAATACCGAATGCCACTGTTTATTCTGTCTTGGATGCAAAAAGTTCATTTTGGCAAGTGATGCTTGATCACAAATCCTCATTACTAACTAGTTTTGGTACCCCGTTTGGCAGATACAGATTCCTAAGGATGCCATTTGGAATAAAGTCTTCCAGTGTGCAATGGAACAACATTTTTTAGGGTTATCCTTGTGCCATAATAGTAGATGATTTATTGGTTCGAGGAAATGGTGAAGCAGAGCATGACAGAAACCTAAAGAGAGTTCTAGACAGAGCATGTGATGAAACTTGAAGCTCAGTCTTCTGAAGTGCAAATTTAGACTACCAGAAGTTACATATGTAGGTCATTTATTTACCAGTACTGGCAAGCAGCTATTCTTGAGATGTCAGCAGCAGATAATGTTCAAGCTCTACAGCATTTCCTAGGCATGGTCAACTATTTAGGAAGTTTATACCACACTTTAGTGAGTTGACAGCACCTTTAAGAGAAGTGACATGCAAAAATGTTGTATGGTCTTGGTTAGAACAGTACCAGAAGGCTGACCTTAAGCAGAAAACTGCCACCCCACCTACATTAAGATCCTATGATGTGAATAAGCCAGTCACTCTTTTGTTATGCTTCAAAATTTGGTCTTGGCGCAGTTATACCTCAAGAGGGCAGACCAGTAGCCTATGCATCTAGAACACTTACCAAACTGAAATACAGTATGCTTAAATTGAGAAAGAACTTTTGGCAATAGTATTTGCATGTTCAAAGTTTCATGGTTATATTTATGGTCGAGCTATTCAGACTGAAACTGACCGTCAACCTCTAGTTACTATTCTAAAGTAGCCTATGCAGCCTGGAAACATGATGGAATAGCTTGCTGCAGAGAATTTTAACTTTGACAAGATGGCAGTGCTTAATTTTTCTACCACTAGACTTGATGAGTTAAGAGATCACACAAATACTGATCCAATTTTGCTAAAGCTCAATCACTACATTAATGCTGGATGGCCGTCAAAGCAATCTAGTGTACCACCTGAAGTGCAAACCTATTTTCCTTACAAAGATGAAATGTTGATGGAAGATGACATTATTTTCAAGGGTCCTAAAGTAATTGTTCTTGCATCCTTACAACAAGAATATATCTAGATTTTGCATCGTGGTCACCCAGGTTCGGCATCCACTAAAAGAAGAGTGAGAGAATTAGTATTTTGGCCTTCATTACTGAAAGACATTGATAAAGTGCTTTCTTCTTGTTCAGTATGCAATAGTATTAGATTGCATTTGCAAAGAGAACCACTTCAGCTAAGTCAAGATCCTGAACTACCTTGGTCAGCAGTAGCCACTGACATCTTTAAGTAGAATAATCTCTTATTCAAATTGGTTTGAGATTGACTTACTACCTAACCTAACATCCACTACTGTTATTACTAAGTTGAAACATAATTTCTCAGTCCATGGTAGTCCACACAAAGTTGTTTCTGACAAGGGTACTCAATTTACTAGTCAGTTGTTTCAGAAATTTGCAAGAGAATGGGACTTTGTACATGTCACTAGCAGTCCTGAATATCCACAGTCAAATGGGCTAGTGGAACGTGCAGTGCAGACTGCAAAGCAATTACTTGAAAGGGAAAAGCGGGACAATACCAATGTCTTTTTTAATTTACTTAATCTCAGAAACATATTCCATGATGATATTCTTGGCTCACCTGCTGAAAGACTTTATCCAGGCAAATCATCAAAGCATACATCCAAATCAACAAAAGAATGGCTTCACCAGAAGAAAATTACAGTTTTGGAATGGGCCAGTCAGAGCCCAGACCTAAATCCAATAGAAAATCCGTGGGGTGATCTGAAGAGGGCTGTGCACAAGAGATGGCAACACAATCTGACAGATTTGGAGCACTTTTGCAAGTCAAGATTGGGCAAGCTGAATGAAATAATTAAATCAAAAGGTGATTCAACAAAGTATTAGTTTAAGGGTGTGCACACTTATGCAACCAGCGTATTTTATGTTTTTTATTTTTGATATTTTTTCCCCTAACAGATTTGTTTGTTTTTCAATTGAATTGTACAGGTCATAGGTCACATTAAAGGCGGGAAAAGTTTTGAAATGATCTATTGTGGTTTCATTTTTTTATATCACAAAAACCTGGCATTTTAACAGGGGTGTGTAAACTTTTTATATCCACTGTATGTACCAAGTTTTGTATAAATGCATGACAAAGAACTACCTGTGATATCTGCATGCCAAATAGATTCATAACATTGCATAATCTATTTCTCAAAGGAGGATGTAGATCAGAGTGTATGTGCTGTGTCTTTAAGCTTATCGAGGACTGAGCATGCACATATAAATACCAAGCACGTGCTATTCCTAGTGCCATTTTGAGAGTGCAGCCAGAGAGTGAGCATGTAGGATTGTAGTAGTTTGTATATAAATTACTTAAGTTAAAGTCAGTAAACTTCTTTTGTGATGTGTTTGTATATAATAAAGCCGTTTGAACAGAACCCATGAATACTCTTCTATTGTGTCCAAAGTAGGAGAGCAACAGGCTACATGATGGTCTGGGTTTATAGTTGTGCTTCTGTAGCATACAGCATCCCTACCATTGACATTTTAAAGGAGCATCATTGACATCTGGTGCAAAAATTGCATAAGCATATTCAGCAAGAACAGGTGGGCTTATATTGTAGTATGTAACAGGAAAAAGATTGTCACATATGAGACCCTTGATCAACAAGGATTGCCCACTGCTTGTGCCCTTCTCAGTGCTAATGAGTTTCCTCATGAGACATTTTTGAGTATTCTAAAAAGAAACATTGAGCACTCTAGGCTGGCTGGCCATGCTCATCGGTCCTTCTCAACTGCCACTGCTGTAATTTTCCTTGTTTCAGAAACATCAAGAAACTGGTGTCCATCAACATTATACTTATAACCTAAAATAAACTATTCAGTTGTTCTTTAATTCCTGCATAAAGTCCAAATGCTATTCAGAACACAGACTCCTCATAAATGTATACAGCCTAACATCCAACCAGGTACCAAGTTGTTTTTTGAATATCTGCAAAGAAGAAGCCTGTTGAATGTGTTAAGGACCCCTTTTCCAATGTCAAACCAATGACTGTGTTATATAGTTTGCTGTTAAGACTGTCCTTGACTCCTCAATTCTGTAAGTAAAATATGCACCTCTGGATAATATGCTTGTATTCGGCAATGCAATATTCAGTAAAGATTGATATTCTTAGCTAAACAAAGTTTACCCCTCAGATATCTGTAACTGATTGTAAAGAACCCTAGTCTTTACAGTCTAGATGGACATGATTTATCTCTACAAGTAATGATACTCCTTGTATTTTTTCTTTTACTATATTCTAAAACCAGGAGATCACTTTTCTTGTAGGAGGAAGACAACATGTTTTCAATGATGGGTCGAGTATATGTTATGAACAACCTGAAAAGACAGTCATTATTTCTTGTTTTAAAGTTCTTAAAAATTAATCCAGTAACTTAAATCTTTAGCTTTAACTTCCAAGGCATTGGTCCTATATTTAATATTACTAATTATAATAACAATACCTAAATCCTTATATTTTGCCAACTTCTGTAACTCGTGGAGACCCAAGTTTATCTGTTATTCAACCACTGGTTTCCTAAATTGAAAAGTAGCACATTTATCCTTATTAACTTTTAGTCCATGTAAGTGTTGAAGTGGTCAGTATCTTCTGTCCATGTAATAACACAACCTAGTTTAATATCATCCACATGCTTGGCCATCCAAACATTAGATATCTTAGGAATAAATGAAACTACCAGGTTGAACAATACTGGATCTAGAACTGAGCCATGGAGGACCCCTTTGTTCTCGTCAAGCCAACTAGATGTGAAATTTCATATCCTTACTCTCTGCAATCTACCATAAAACCAGTTAGACTTTCAGTGAACAATGTATGGATTAACTTTGTGTTTGAGCAGGGCATCAGTGATAGCAGAATGAGGGACACTGTCAAAAGCCTTAGACAAATCCAAATAGAACACCACCACAGACATGCACATATCAAATGCAATTGTCACTGGGTCATAAAATTCATTTACATTAGTGAACTTAGAACTTTTTTGAGAAACCATGTTGAGTGAGGTCCATTAATCATCCCCGAAAGTCTTGATTAAGAAAGGAAAGTAGACACCCCTGAAAACTCTTCCCCACCACTGAAGTAAGACTAATAGGCCTATAACTACATATATTGCTTGTTGGGCACCCTTGTGGATTGGAATTATGCAACAGTACCAGAATAAAAAATCAAGTCGTAGCAGCCAAATTAAATTTACTGCAATATGGCTAGAAAATGCCTAGAATATTATCAGGTTCCATACAATTACCCTGTATAATATGGTTCAAAGATGCTCATACAAGTATGAACCAACCATATAGCGTATCTAAGGTAGAAGCAGGTCTATCAAGTGAGCCAAAATTGAAGATTCAAGAAATATAGAAAATTTATTGAAACAGTTGATTAAGCACTTTTGTCTCTGGGTGAGACTTCATCAAAATAAATTCCAAAAGTAACCCACAATACTTTTTTAATCAAACAATTTAACCAATCATTTAATTTTCCAACACATATAATAGTTAATTAAATTAATATGTTTTCTAAAAACACACAAAATCTTGTCACATAAAATAATATTGCTATAAGATCTGTTAAAATATATATGTAACAGTTAATTTAGATAATAAAGTTTAATCATTTAAAAAAAACAGTATGGTTTAGAAATACAAACTTGTTTAAATATCCAAGTCCCTTAAATGTTTACATGTTGTCTGCCCTTGCTCACACAAGTTTCAAATTGAAAATTGGGCACATACAATATTGGAAGCATAAAAACTGGGCAGAGTCTTCATTAATATTCTAATATCAGAAACATTGACAAACAGTGTAGCATCTTCTACCAGGAAGTGCTCATTGAGCAAATTTTCCAATTCACCTTGAATAGAAATTGGTCTGAAAGATTTAAAGTTATTACCAATGTATCTAATGTCAAATAAAATTTCTTACAACAAGGTTACTAACAAAATTATCTTCAAATTTACTTTTTGGTAACCTCAGAGGCATTTAAATTTCTGGAAACTAATCTATAGGCCATTTTAAATAATTTCTATTGAACCTCTTCCAGAGCCTAATTTTCATTTTTTCTCAGAATTTTGGTATAACAAATGTTCGACCATGGAGGTGTAGTAGTCCTCAGTAAACTGCTAGTTATTGTTTTCTTACATATAGACAAAAGAACTTCAGAAATGTTTTCAAAGTCCTGCCATTTATTTACAGCATCATTCATATCAGAAGAATTCAAGTCCATAGAATTTACTTGAATAATAATATTCAGATTGAACAGCTTAGCCTTATTAAAATGCTCTTTTGTTGATTCATACTACAAATGTAGTGGGAAACCACAGACAGCAGTTTATACTTCTACAAAAGTAAATTCTGAAGTGTAATCCACTTCCAACACCCTAACATGTAGCCACAGGGCCACAAAACAACCACTCCTCCTCCTATTATTTCTCAAGCAGCTAAATGATTGGTATCTAGGAAGCTGTACTCCTTCACTACTCCATGATTCAGTAATTACAACCAAGTTGTAATTATTTACTGAACATACTACATTTAGTTCATTTATTTTATAAGACAAACTTCGGGCATTAGCATGATACACTTTTAGTAACCTAGGGTGTTTAGCATGGTTGTAACTAACCTTAACTCCTGAGTAAAATCCAAAACAAAAAATGTTTCACAATATCAACCAATTCCAAACTTAATTTGCCACCTACATAATCTAAAGGATGCCTATCTTGCCCAAATAAACTTGTGTTAATCAAAAAATCATCTTAGGAATTAATAAAATCAGTGTCCTTTTAAGTACACCATTTATTGAACAGCATTGCTTTTGTGAATTGGTAATCTGATAAAGTTAGTGAGAGCAAAATTTCTGAAAAGCAAACGTTGATTTTGATTTTTAAACAAACCTCTGAGATACTCTTAGCCATCCTATACATGTTGAAATATCCTAGAGTTTTTATCACCCTAAACTAGAAACTGTCATATTCCCTCTATCAGTACTAACAAGTGGTCTAATACTTTCATAATCATTGAGTCACCTATAACTAGCACACCAGGAGAATGATTCACTTCATCCCCTGTATTTACCGTACGAATTCTAAAGTTACTTTCAACTGCACTTTTCCTACTATGTTTATTTAAGGCTGACTCAGACTGGCTGATGTCAGCACCATCACTATTGTCTCTTCTTCTCTTCTTTCTGTTAATGTCATCTGCCTTTTCCTAAAAATCTAATTCGTTATGCAATAAAGATATTTTGACAAGGTTATACTGATGTTTAGTAAACTCTGTCTGAGCCATTGTGTCCACTGTGAGTTGTTTTCTGAATACAAGTACATGATTCCCCAATGTGTCTGTGTTATTACTGAAATTATACTTCTCCACAAAAGAATCAATAACCGTTGCCCTTACAAATCATAAGAACTAATTTATTTGGTATGCTGTTTAACTGCTAGCTCCTTCTTTCTTAGTAACTCACTTTATATAATGCAGACTTAAATAATGACTGTAAATAATATATTTTTTCTTCTCACCCCATTGTTCAGTATTTTTGATTTTACATCTTTGTATATTTCATCACCTTCATTTGTTGTATGGCTCCACTATTTCATCAGTAATAGTTTTTCTGGTAGTGTAATGAATCATTTTATACCTTTCAAGGCAACAGCTTCTACACATTCTGTAATATACATTATACCTGTTGTGAGTACTTGACTTCCATGTTATACTTTATTAACTCTGCATATTATTTATGGTACATTGTATGTTTTTCCAACATATCTTTTGTTGAAACAGTTCAGCTGATTGCTGAAAGAGTCCTTTTGGATCTCTCCAGCCACAGCTTAACAAAGTAACCGCAACACTTTCTGGAATCTCTGTCATAAACATGGGCCTGTAACTGTGATTCCTGCAACAGTAAGAACTAAAATCTGATGGCCAGACAAGTACAGTGACTCTAGTTTAACAGGTAGCCCATTCACCTTTTGTACAGAAGGTTGTAAGCTTCAATTCGTGTACCAGGTAGTTGGATTAATTTTCTATTACTGATACTGCAGTATAGTATAAGAAGGCTGCCGCACTCCTGACTGTGCCATCCTTTGGATGAGATGTTCAACAATTACCCCATCCGCTTGAGTTGGTGGTAGCTTAGGTGGATGTAAAAGATCCCATGGCATTTATTGAAAAGAATAGGATTTTGCTTTATTTCCATTTGCATTGTTTACATGTTTTACATTGTTTATTCATATTCATAACACATATCTTGCCATTTCTTTCCATTTTTTAAACCTTAAAACATAAAATATGCAGAAAAAGACTATTTCAATCTTCATTATTTCAAGAAAAACAAAACACAAAAAAAAGATTTTTCTAAGCCTAAATCAACTATTTTTTTAATTCGTTATCTATTCCCCATCCCTTCTTCCACAACTATAGGTTCATAGGTAGGTACTAGGCTATCTGCCCGACGGCATTTATAAGCCTAGCCAGAGTGTGTCAGCTTTTGCCATCCCATTGATTAATTAACTGAGCCTCTGTCAAGAAGAGCCAATGAAGTGATCCCAGGGGTGTATTTTCTGTTACCCATCCACTCATCAAGGTTTCTCTTGAAGAGTGTTAGTGAGGGGCTCTGCCTAATGTAGTTAGGAATTTTGTTCCAAAGCATGGGGAGTCTCTGTGACAGGAATCTATCCCTCCTGCATGTTCTATTTATTAGAAGAAATCAAACAAAACAGCTTCTGGGTTAGGAGCCTCCTCAGATTCAATGTAATAACTCGAAAACAAATGGAATGAGGCTCGCCACAGCACGAAATGCACCAGGAACACAATTTATTGACTGAAGTAACTAAAGTAAGAGCTTTCACGTTTTACAATGCTTCATCAGACTTTTACAACTACTGGCAACTCTAATCACACTTAAATAATAACATAATGCACCTTCTATTCAATTAATCACATCATCATAAAACCGTTTCCATTCTAAAAGCAACAGTCACATATTCACAACATCAAATATATACTCTCCACGCATATATAAAAACATATATTAAAAAAAATGAATGTAATCATGTATTAAAGCATATATATATATATATATATATATATATGTAAAAATATATAGAACAATATGCAGAAATGTATAAACACATAACTATATACACATACGTATCAAAAATACATGTAGAAGAACACAACAACTCCTATATGCATATAGAACTACTCAAATCCTAATGAGCATAGGGGCGTGCTGCTAAAATGGTTTTAAGGTTACTCTTTCATTTAGACCATGTCCCCTGTAACTTTGTAGTCTTATTATCCATCTGTTTTCACGTTCCTCAGTGTAATTCTTTATATCTCCCAACCTATTTGTTACTGCAATCAATTCTAAAACACTAAACTTAAATGTATGTGTCATACCTTTATCTAAAACATGCCGGGCTAGGGCATTATGTTCATCTTCTCTGTTTATTGCATAAACATGCTCTCTAACCCATTCCCTAAGGCTCCTATTCGTTTTTCCCACATAAAAACACAAGCATGTCTGCCAGACAGCTATGTATATTAAATTCCTTGACTTACAGTCAGCATAAAAATGAAACTTGTATTTATAGTTTGTATCTGGATGTAGAAAATAATAATTTCCCGACATATATAAACAATGATTGCAACTTCTACAAGGTAGCGTACCCTGTCTATTTGATTTCACAAATGTGCTCTTGTTGTTACTATCTTCATAGCATAGCAGCCTCTTAAGCGACTTCGTATTTTTATATGAAAAACAAGGTCTTTGGCCTACTATTTCAACTATTTTCTCATCTGTAGTAAGTATCCCCCAATTCTTTTCTGTTATTCCTCTAATTCCTTTATTGATATTCGTGTAAGGAATTACTACTCCATTCTGGTTATTTCGCTGATTTTTGTTATTATTAATAATGTTCCCACCATTCTTCTATAAATATGGTCTCCCTTTTCCTTTCCTTATTGAGTCATTCATTTGGTAGACAACTTCGACTTCATGTTTACTATATCCTCTTGATATTAAATTATTCACTAACATCTCTTGTTTCTTGTTGTAACTATCATCACTTGTAGAGAGGCGTGACATCCTCAAGGTCTGACCTTTCACTATATTGTGATATATATGCTGAGGATGCATACTGTTTCTATGTAACATATCATTTTTCCAACATGGTTTCCTATATATCTCAGAATGTATCTCCCCATTCGTCTTAATCACCTGAACATCCAAGAATTCCATCTTCTCATAAGAGTGTTTCTGTTCAAATCTCAAAAAATCTGTAGTACCATTAATATATTCAATGAAGTCATTCAACTCCATTTCTGTGCCTTCCCATGTCAAAGACACATCATCTACAAAACGTTTGTAGAATTTTATGTGTTTGTAGAATATAACATTTGACAGAACATACATGCTTTCCCAATATGCCAACACTAGGTTGGCATAAGAGTTCGCGCATGGGGTGCCCATTGCAACACCTCTTTTCTGTAGATAATAAACATTCTCATATAGAAACACATTGTTACTTAATACTAAGTCAAGAAAATCTAGAATCTTAATGACTAGTATGAAGAATATGTTGGGTGAAGTTGAAACTTATCAAATAGTGAATGGAGCCATGTTAAATAAATTGATCAACAATGTGCAATCTGAGCTATATGATATGCTTTTATGCCACACAATTGATGATGATTTGTATAAGTATTTACTAGTTGAGAATCCCCTTATTCCCACCTTAAGAGGACTTCCTAAGGTGCATAAAACCTTTATTAATTCACCCATGAGACCTATAGTCTCGGGTGGTGGTTGGCTTATGGAACCGTCTTCTATATTTATTGAGAAGCAACTTCGACCAGTTGTAAATGAGACTATTTCCATATTGAGAGACACACAAGACTTTCTGGAAAGCTATTGTGACTATATTTTGAATAATGAAGAGGCTTATGCTGACTTATTGGTCACATTAGATGTGGCTTCTCTCTTTACCTCAATTCCAAATAATACAGGAATGGAGTTTTTGAGACTATTTTTAATTGAGAAAGGGATATCCAGGAGTTCCATCATTAAGATTCTAGCTTTACTTGACTTAGTATTAAGTAACAATGTGTTTCTATATGAGAATGTTTATTATCTACAGAAAAGAGGTGTTGCGATGGACACCCCATGTGCGAACTCTTATGCCAACCTAGTGTTGGCATATTGGGAAAGCATGTATGTTCTGTCAAATGTTATATTCTACAAACACATAAAATTCTACAAACGTTTTGTAGATTATGTGTTTTTGACATGGGAAGGCACAGAAATGAAGCTGAATGACTTCATCGAATATATTAATGGTACTACAGATTTTTTGAGATTTGAACAGAAACACTCTTATAAGAAGATGGAATTCTTGGATGTTCAGGTGATTAAGACGAATGGGGAGATACATTCTGAGATATATAGGAAACCATGTTGGAAAAATGATATGTTACATAGAAACAGTATGCATCCTCAGCATATATATCACAATATAGTGAAAGGTCAGACCTTGAGGATGTCACGCCTCACTACAAGTGATGATAGTTACAACAAGAAACAAGAGATGTTAGTGAAAAATTTAATATCAAGAGGATATAGTTAGAGTTGCCAGTAGTTGTAAAAGTCTGATGAAGCATTGTAAAACATGAAAGCACTTACTTTAGTTACTGCAGTCAATAAATTGTGTTCCTGGTGCATTTCGTGCTGTGGCGAGCCTCATTCTGTTTGTTTTCAATGTTCTATTTATTGTTGTGGTGAGGTTTAGCTCACTAGAGCGCGTGGCTCTCAGTGACTTGGATTTCTTTAGGTGGAGCATGCCCATCAATTCTGAGTTGGACATGGCTTTGTAAGTCAGGCAGAGATCACCTCTGAGTAAACGATATGCGACTGGGTACAGCTAGACTTTTTCCAGTCGGGCTGCATAGGACATATATTTGAGGCCAGTAATCCTCTTGGAGAGGTACTTTTGTGGTCTTTCCAGCTGTTGGAAGTGTCTTGTGAGGTACATCCCAAATGGGGCATTGTACTCTATGATGGGTCTGATGAGTGACGAGTAGGGGGGGTACTATAACCTCTTTATTTCTAGATGCGAACCCTGTAATAATTAGATGGGCTACATAGAAGGATTTCCTAACTACTTTGGCAATATGATTGTCAAAGGAGAGATTACCATCTACCTGGGTCCCCAGATCTCTTATTACCTCTTCTGTATTAAGGGGGCTGCCACCTATGTGGTAATTCATGGGTGTTTTGTTTTTCCCAAATGGGATGACTATGCATTTTTGGCATTTAGCTTGAGACCATGATATTGACACCAGGTGTCCGTCTCAGTAAGGCCCTTTTGGAGAATGTCCGTGTCAGCTGGAGAGTCAATTATGGCTCCCAGTTTGCAGTCATCGGCGAACTTGGTTAGCCATAGTATAGTCCTCCTGTGTTTGCCTGTACTTCTGAGAAGTATATGCCAAACAGTAGGGGTTCCAGGACCGAACCTTGTGAGACACCACTTGTGACTGGTTTAGCGTTGGACCTGGAGCCTGCTATTTTTACCGTGTGAGTTCTGTCTGTAAGCCAGTTGGCAACCCATCTCGTGATGTAGGGGTTTATGTTCAGGCTGGTGAGTTTTTCTATAATTCCAGAGTGGGGAATGGTGTCAAAAGCCTTGGCGAGGTCAAGGTAGGCTGTGTGAACTACCTTCCCCTCATCTGTGGCCTTGGTGATTGTCTCAAAGAAGTCAACCAGGTTTAGTAGGCAAGATTTGCTCTTAACAAAGCCGAACTGGGTCGGGTCAAGTGTTTGGAGGTTCCCAATGTCTTTGTTAATGAGTTCCATGATGATGCGCTCCATAGCCTTGCAGGCCAGGCTAGTCACGCTTATGGAGCGATAGTTACCAGGGTCAGTTGTGGCCCCTCATTTGTGGAGCAGATTAACCATTGCTGTGTGCCATTCTATGGGCATGTAGCCTGTGGAGAGGTTGAGGTTGAACAGTGTGTTTAGGTGGGGGGTTAGTTCGTTCTGTAGTTCGTGCAAGACACAGCCTGGGACACCATATGGCCCCATTGACGCTGTGCTTTTGGCTTTTGAAAGGGCTGTATTCACCTGTGCATCTGTGATTTCCGGGACACTACACTTTTCCAGTATTGTTGTGAGCCCTTTTGGGGGTGAGAGGGGGGTGAAGTTTGCACTGAATCTATCTGCCAGGATGTTGGCAATATCAGTGGGTTCAGTATATTTTGTGCTATTTTGCACTAGCTCAGAGCATATCTGTGAGTTGCCACTTAGATTCTTGACATAGCTAAAGAAGGCTTTGTGGTTATCTTTCAAATCCTTGGCTATTTTTCTTTTGAAGTTAGCCTTGGAGGATTTTATGAGGGACCTTAGTTTCTTACTAGTACTGATCAGGGATGTCTTTCCTTTTGGGATTTGCTTTTTTTCTGAACTAGTTTCCTCCTTCTATTGTATAGCGTGTTTATTGCAGGGGTCCACCAGACTGGTTTCATTCTCTTAGGGGAGTGAGTCTTGGTTTTGCATCCTTGTAGGTGCTCATAGAGTGCATTTGTAAAGGTTCCTGCATCTTGGACACTGTTATCCTTTAGCGTGGGGGCTGTGAAACTTACCACCTCTGTCTTAAGTAAGGTGAAGTTTGCTATAGAAAAGTTTTTCACTGTGGTTTCCTTGGTTGGAGGTGGTGGTGTGGTGTGGCCATCCAGAGTGATTAGTTTATGGTCTGATCTAACCAGTGACGGGTTGACCTCCAGTGTGGAACACCTGTCGCCCATGTTGGTGATGACCAGGTCCAATATATTTTCACCATTGATAGGGGAGTTTACCAGCTGATCCAGGGCATTTGAGTTGATAAATTCCAGGAAGCGCTGGACCTGGGAGTTTGTACTTGAGTAGTTTTCCCAGTTAACAGTAGGGTAATTGAAATCACCCAATATCAGGGTGTTCGGTAGGACCTTCATGTTTTCCAGTGTCTCCAGAAAGGCGGAGTGGTGGTCCTGGGTCATGGAGGGTGATCTGTAGCAGGCCACAATTTGCATTGCAGATTTGCCTGATGTTAGTTGCACATGGATGATCTTGGAGGTATCATGCTGCGCTATTAACCTGGAGGTGTAGGTATCCTTGATGAATATGAATAAACCCCCTCCTTTTGTGTTTCGGTCCATGTCCTGTGGCCGAAATGTGTGGTATGAGTTGTAGCCCGGTAGTGCTGTGGTGCTCTGAGGAACCTTGAACCAGGTTTCAGTTACTGCACAGATGTCGACATTCTCCATACTGAAGAGTGCTTCGAGCATGTGCATTTTGAGATTTAAACTCCTGGTGTTAAGTAGCATAACCCTCATTTTTTTATTTGTGCTTTTTACAGAGGTGGGTTTGACTTTTGAGCCTTGCCTAAAAAAGGCACTTTGGGGGCAGCAAGAGCCTTGGCCAGTATTCGAAAGCCTAGGGGTGACAGGTGCAAGCTTTCTCTTGCGAAGCAATGAGGCTTGTCGAGCATATCGTCCCAGGCTGACAGACACTGGATCCCCTTTGAATGACACCAGAAGCTTAGCCAATTGTTGAAATTGGTCATTTTTTCTTTATACTGTGGTATCATTCTTGGTGAGGACAGGATGCTACTCAGGGTCAGGGTCATACCTGCCTGGGCTACATGATCAGAGAGCTCTTCCATGTCTCTTTTCATGTAGTCCAGGGAGGTACATCTCAGGTAATTCACACCAACATGAACAATGACAGAGTCATATTCACAAGTGTTCTGGAGTGACCTGAGTGTGCTTGTGTTATGTGGTGGATTCTGGTTCCTGACAGGCAGCTAACAGTAGCTTTCTCCTTGCCCAGCCTAGTGAGTGGGACGTCAGTGTGCCTGACTATAGAGTCATCTATTACTAGCATGTTAGGTATGTTATTTCGCCTTAAAGGCTGTGATTGTGCAGCACACTGATTTTGTGTTTTATGTGTTGTCTGGTTTGTGACAGGAGGTGCAGGTTTTTTGGGTGTCTGCTTTGGAGGTCTGTGATGCTTTTGCAGGTTTTTATTTAGAGCCTCTGAGTATGATTTTGTGTATTTATTGCCAGTGCTGGTTTAGTATGTCTATGTGAGGCTGGAGGTGTGGTGCAAGTGTTAATCTTCTCCTCATGACTGCCTGTTCCAGTCTTGGGTGGAGAGAGCTTAGCCTTCAGTTTAGCTATATAATTGCATCTCTCGCATATGTTAATGTTTTGTGGTAGGAGGAGAGGGTTGTCTGTGTACATGAGGCAGTTGTAACATTGCCTCAGGGTACCCAGGTTCACCAGCTGGACTGGAGAGTATACCTGAAATTGCCCTTTGGTCATGCCTGAATAGTAGGGTGAGCTGCTTAGTCACTTGGTTGGTGAGGGGTGAATAATGAGTCTTGCCCTGCCGGGCAATCAAGTGTTGGGGTATATTAGTGCTTGCTATTAGGTCTGAGCAAGTGCTGGACTGTAGGATGCTTTTTAAGTGCTTAGATTGAGAGTTAGAGTATTTTCAAGGGAAAAATTGAAGAAGAGACTTGGTGGAGCCGGGATAAATTTAGCCCTAGCTAACCGGTGCTGCTCGAATGTGCAAAACTGTGCAAATGTGTTTTTTACAGCAGGGAAATGAAAGAGAGAGAAATTAGCCCAAAATGGCCTATAAACTACTAACTTCTGGGCTGGAACCACTCCCCCAGGGACAGCTGGCTACTCAAAGCTCCCTTTCTCACAGGTGAACAGAGAAACCTCCCTCTATCCAAGTAAGGTATGGGCAACTCAGAAAATTGTAACACAGCCCTGAATTCAGCACTAGCCTGAAAACTGGACTATACTAGCTTAGAAAGGTGGGAAACAAGGAAAAAAAAATGTTGTTTTGAAAAGATAAGGCAAAAACAGTAAAAAATACACTTAAAACAGCTTTAAATGACTACAAACAGTAAAAAATAAACTTAAACAGCTCTTTAGATGACTACAAGCAGTCAGAAAAGGCTTTTAAACAAATTACCCAATTAACCAGTAAAAAAATCTCAAACCTGAGCCCTGTTCCTGTAGTCTTCAATCAGACAAGTTCTAACTGCACACACTTGCCACTGGAGTGCAGGGGAACCTTCTCCAAAAAGGAAGGCCTGGATTACTGCTCAAGTTATACAAACAAAGCTAGATTTAGCAGGCCTGGATCTAGTCTATGCTACAGCAAACAAGGTGCACCAATTTCAGTAAGAAATAAATATGCAGGCACTATAAGCCTTTAACCAGAAATTCCCAGCTCAGAAGGGCAGAGTCCAGCCTCTCCTTCCACAAGAGTGCAGACCATGAACCTTCTTAATGTAAAATAACTGGCCTGAAGCCCAAGTGCTTAAACCAGAACTAATACACTTTTAGAATAACAGACACTGAGCCTTCAATCAGCAGTTCCCAACTTAGAAAGATGTAAGCTACCTGTCCTGCCACAACAGTGCAGACCACAAACCTTCTTAATGTAAAACAACTGGTCTGAAGCCCAAGTGCTTAAACCAAAAGGCTTAGAATGATAGCTACACTTTAATCAGGTTCTTTTTATCTTTTTATTTCATCTGGCATGTCTGTATCATTTCTATTTTATTATACAATAATTAATCCCATCTTCTATTCTATAATCTCCAGATTGCTACAAACAATATTATGTTCCATTTTTCAATTTCACATTTTTTTCTTTCTCATATTCCCCATATAATAATATCATATAATTTTTTATATTTTTAAATCCTTTCCATTTATATTCCTTTGTAAAACTTCTCAAAAACTGTTCATTTTTTTACATTGAAAAAAGTTTTGATGTTTCTCCCTCATTAAATTCATCACATTTTATTTATTTCCAGTACCTTATATTTCGTATTACTTTTAACTGGAAACTTATCCAACAAAATTCTCCACAGGAAATCTGCTTCATAAAATTCCCCAAATCTTCTCCTTCTATTCTTTTATTTTCTATTTTACATTTGTTTACTGGGAAAGTCCATCTGGACGCAAGTCCTTTTTCAGTGGAGGCCTGGGGAGAAAAGCTCCACATAGTACATAACATAATATTTACATAACATCATAAATCCAGATGCAATATTACATAGTATAGCACATAGAAGATGAGGTAGAAATGCAATAGTACATGGAAAGATGAACAGAGTACATGCTATCTAGCAGGTTCTGCATTTAGTATAATGTAGAACTGGAGAACAATTGGAATAGTACAGAAGTATATAAAATAGGTAGTATAAGATAGTGAAGCTAGGTTGTCTGTTAGTTTGTAGATGTTCTACATCTTTCTGACTCTAAGGACATTAGTTTTCCTATCTTGTTCTAAGTAGTTGGAATCAAAAAGTTAGTCAGGATTTTTTGCTTAAGGGAGTAGTGTCTCTGAGAATAGGAGAGGCTATTTAATATATCTTCTTGCAATTACTTCCAAGGATATACTATATAATATTTCTCCATAATATTAGTATACCGTAATTTTCTGTTTTCATCAATCTTGTTAATTTTTACCTCCCATAATTTTATTTTATCATATTCTTTTCTTCTTTACCAGTTCTTTTTTTTCCTTCATATATATCTTCATATCTTACATACAATATTTTCTCTATCAGTTTCAACTCTCTGTTTTTCACCTTCTGCATTACCCAGAAAAAAATGCCTAGATGCTAAGTAAACTGCTGGAATTTGTAGATTCAGACTTCCTCCTTTTTGTTATATTTTGGTATATTGGTACATCACCCTTCTTTTTACAGAATTCAGTCTTGATTACTAAATAAAGTTAAAAATATATTTCTAATATCCCTTTCTCCATTTTAGCTACAAACATGTACACCTCCAAATATGCTGATTTTCCTAATATGTACATATTTAATATGTATACTTTTTTATTAAATGATTGATTAAAAGCTCTCTACCATGAGAGGATTTGTTTTATTTCTTCTAAAATTATTTTCTGCTGTTCTGTTACATTTCCATACTCTCCAAACTTTGCTAGTAAAATATATTTCACTTACTTTCTTAGTTTCATAAAATCCTTTACTTTTCACCTTATTTAATTGTAAACCAGCATTCTTTAATAATTTCTGCATTTATACCATCATTTTGCTTATCCATATCATATTTTAGCCAGAATCACTAAATCATCTGCACATGACCTACAAATTGGTATTATAACTCCCTTCTCCCACTTTGCTTCTTTTGTTTCACATACAGGTTTGAATTATTGTATTCAATATGGGGTGGAGATGGCATAATGGTCAAGGTCATTACCTGACAGATAAAAGGTAGAAGGTATGATTCTAGCCTATGGATATTGGCTGGGTTTATAAAAGTCTGCAGACTAACAGCTTATTTGGAGGTACACATATTTCCATATGCATGACCTACAAATTTGTATTATAACTCCCATCTCCCACTTTGCTTCTTTCATTTCACATACAGGTTTGATTTTTTGCATTCATTAGCAGTGCAAACACATACTTAATAGACATCCTTGTTTAAATCCTCTCCTAACTTTTATCTTTTCTCCTATCCATCCATTTACCATATTTTTTACCCATGACATTTAATACTATATTTTTATAACATTCAACATTTTCTCCTATTCCATATGCCTCTACACGTTTTATATTGCTTCATGACTAACTTTGTGAAATGCGTTTTCTACGTCACATAGCTTAAAAAGTTCATAGGCAAATACTAGACTGTCAGTCTGCAGACTTTTGCAAACTTAGCCAATATCCATAGCCAAGAATTATACCTTCTACCTTGTATCTGTAAAGTAATGACCTTAACCATTAGGCTACCTCTACCCCCATGCCACTTGTCTTAGTTCCTTATTGTATTTATTATTTTCTTTTAAAATCATATCTGCTACTTCCTTTACTATCATTAACTGTCCCTTCACCTATTTCCCTTTGATTCTGAAAACCAATTTTCCTGTAATTTCATCCAAATCCTTCTGCATCCATTTTTGATTGGGACATACTTATCTCACAACTTCAACTTCACCCTAAAAAGGTCATCACCACAATTGTAATTTATATTCCACCTGGTAATACACCTGCTATCCTTGAAGACTTCTTATCCTGGTGTTCTTCCACATACTCACAAGAAACCCTTATTCTGGGGGATTTCAACCTACATTGGTTCACCTGTATATCAGAACCACCAAGTAATCTAATAAATCTCCATGGCTACCAGCAGCTAGTCCATAATCCAACTAGATGTGATAAAAAATCTAAAAGGGAATCCACCCTTAACTGGGTCCTAACTAACAACCCTACATTGTATCCCCACACAGACAGTCTCCCAGACACATTAAGTGACCACAACATTGTATACCTTATACATAGTAGAACAAGCATATGTAAAACCACTAACTATAAATCCACTAGAAACACAAAAAATTTCTCTCCTGAGTTCCTCAATACTTTACTCTGTAACTGTGACTGGACCCCCCTAAAAACCCTCCCACTTGACCAGGCTGTAGCATATTTCAACAAAACATTTCTACAACACCTAGACATTGTCGCTCCATTGCTCAAAATCTAGGTTAGAACCTCTACAAACCCCTGGCTCAGTAAAGAAACCAAACAAATCCTCAAGTCCAGAGACACTGCCTGGCTTTACTATCAAAAAACAAAGAAACACAAAGCCTAACTAAGTACCAAGAACTGCGTAACTGTGCAAAAAAATGCATTAGGCTGGACAAAAAATCCTTCTACACGACATTACAAACTAAATACCAACACAACCGCCACAAATTTTGGAAAAATGTAAACCAGCTACTAAAACCCACCCAAAAAGCTATCCCCCAAACCAACCACCCCTGACACTAAAGTTCCCATCAAAACACAATTCAACTCCCACTTTGTGAACTCAATTCTATCCTTAGTATCTCAGGACAGTTCCAACCTCACTATCCCCCCAACACAAATAACACTAATACAAGCTTTACCGGCAAAACAGTTTCCACCACTTCAATCACAAGCATGCTCTCCAAACTAAAAACCTCAACAACAGCAGCCGACCTACTCCCCAGCGATTTCTTGAAACTCACAGCAGATGCTATTGCTATCCTAATCTCCACTCTCATAAACAGATCAGTTGTTGAAAACTATGTGCCCAAACTCTGGAAAATATCCTATGTTGCACCCATACATAAACATGGGATCTCTACTGAACTTAATAACTACAGACCCATTGCTTTACTCTCTCCCCTGGCTAAAATCCTAGAAAAATTTATCCATACCCAGGTGCTAAAATATCTCCTACACAGCAACATCTTGTCACCTACTCAACATGGTTTCAGACCTGCCCATAGTACCACTACAGCCCTCCTCTGCTTCACAGACACAGTAAATCATCTCAAAAACAAAGGCCCGCAGGTGTCAACTCTTTTTTTGGATATGTCCAAAGCATTTGACATAGTCTCACACCAAATCCTGCTAAACAAACTAAACCAATATCACCTATCAAATTCCACTCTTACCTGGTTCCAAAGCTACTTAAGTGACAGGTACCAAGCTGTGAAATGGGAAAATTCTCTCTCTCCTCAGCTGCCCATAACTATAGGAGTCCCACAGAGTTCTATCTTAGGACCACTACTATTCACAATCTTCACAAAGGACCTCCATACCTACACACAGCATGCATCTATCATTCAGTATGCAGATGATACTAGCTTAATCTGTGCTGCACAAAACATTCTCTCCCTCCTGCAAACAACTCAGCTAGCATTCTTTGATGTTGAAAACTAACTTACCAAAGCCCAACTTATCCTCAATCCAAAGAAAACTCAGCTTATGATTATAACCAGTTCTAACAAAAACACTGATAACAGTCAATTCACTATCTACTCCACAAATGCTACTCCAATCACTCCAGTGGCACAGGCTAAGCTACTGGGTATAACCATAGACTCCCACCTAAAACCTGATAGTCATCTCAACTTAACTATTAAAAAAGTAAATGCCAAACTGGGATCACTCTACTGTATCAAACCATTTCTTACGAACAACAATAGATCAGCCATTGTTCGCTCCCAACTTCTATCCACCCTACTCTATGCATCTCCCATTCTGACTAATCTCAACAAAACTGAACTAAGCAAAATGGAAGCCTGCTATAACAGAATTGCTTGCTTTGCTGCAAATTGCTCCTATAGAACTCATCACTGTACTGCTTTGAGACAGCTCCACTGGCTTGAACTGCCCAACCTCCTAACCTACAATCAGCTCTGCGTCTGTCATTCTATCTATTACCTCCCCAATAAGTGTCCTGCCCTCAAAAACCTAGTACAGCATCATTCACCCAAAAGGACTCTTAGAAAATCAAGCAAACTACTACTAGAAGTCACCAACAGCTACAATAGTTTTGGAGACACACTATGTAGTAGTTTAATGGCTAAAAAATGGAACTCTCTTCCCACTAGCATACAAAACACATCGTCCAAAGCCTCCTTTAAAAACCTCATTAGGCAGCATCTCAAGCAAAGTTGGCAGTGCCATGACTGCACCCCAGGCTAGTGAAAGGTGCACATACTAAACCTAGAGTACTTGGTAATAGTTTTCACTCTTACTCACAAACACTGGCTAATGTACAATGTATGTACTGTACCTGTGTACAGTATATGAATTCTACCTATGTTCCAAATTTCAGCTGTACACAACAAATTTATTAATTACTTTTATTTTTAAATTAATATTTTCTTGTTTGTTCTCTCCACTGTAACTGTCGATGTGCTGCATACCACTGTAAAACATATCTATTGTAATTTGTGTGTATACTGATTATGTCTAAATATCTAAATGTACCTGTAATTTTTCTGTGTGGAACTTTTCTCCCCGGGCCTCTGCTGAAAAAGAGCCTATTTGGCTCAGTCAGACACCCCCGGTTAACAAATGTAAAATAAAAAAAATAAAATAAAATAAATTTTCATAAACATTTTATAATCTGTATTTCCCAGTGTCATCGTTCTCCAATTTTTTAATATCTTTTCTTTGATCATATGCACATGGCACACATTGGACAGTAAGGAAAAGGAGCACCATATGCACAAGACACACACTGAGTAGTAAAGGAAAGAGCATCATATGCAAATGGCACACATTGTGTCTTAGGGGAAACGAGCACCGTATGAATATGGCATACATGGGGTATTAAGGGAAAGAAGCACCATATGCACATGTCATGCATTGTGTATGAAGGGAAAGGAGCACCATACGCACATGGCACATGTGGGATATTAAGGGAAAGGAGTACCATATACACATGACACATGTTGGGCAGTATGGGAAAGGAGTACCGTATACACATGACCCACACTGGGCAGTATGAGAAAGGAGCATCATATGCACATGCCACACATTGAGTATTAAGGGAAAGGAGCACCATATGCACATGGCACACTTGGAGTATTAAGGGAAAGGAACACCATATGCGCATGGTACACATTGGGCAGCAGGGAAAGGAGCACCATATGCACATGGCACACATTGGGTATTAAGTGAAAGGAGCACCATATACATGTGGCACAAATTGGGTACTAAGTGAAAGGAGCACCATATGCACATGATACACATAAGGTATTACGGTAATGGAGCACCACATGCACATGGGACACATCTGGTCTTAAGGGAAAGGAGCACCATATGCACATGGCAGACATGGGGTATTAAGGGAAAGGAGCACCATATGCACATGGCACACATTGGGTATTGAGGGAAAGGAGCACCATATGCACATGGGACACATTTTATCTTAAGGGAAAGGAGCACCATATGCATGTGGCACACATGGTGAAAGGAGCACCATATGCACATGGCACACATGGGGTATTAGCAGAAAGGAGCACCATATGCACATGGCACACATTGGGCAGCAGAGGAAAGGACCACCATATGCACATGGCACATATTGGGTATTAAGTGAATGGAGCACCATATACACATGGCACACATTGGGTACTAAGGGAAAGGAACACCATATGCACATGGTACACATGGGGTATTACAGGAAAGGAGCACCACATGCACATGGCACACATGGGATATTAAGGAAAAGGAGCACCATATGCACAAGACACACACTGAGTAGTAAAGGAAAGAGCACCATATGCACATGGCACATATGGGGTATTAAGGAAAAGGAGCACCATATGCACATGGGACACATTGGTCAGCAGGGGAAAGGAGCACCATATGCCCATTGCACACATGGGATATTAAAGGAAAGGAGCACCGTATATGTGCATGGCACACATTCAGTAGTAAGTGAAAGGAGCACCATATACACATGACACACATTGGGTATTAAGGGACAGGAGCATCATATGCACATGGCACACATTGGGCAGTAGGGGAAAGCAGCACCATATGCACATGGCATACATTGGGCAGTAGGGGAAAGGAGCACCATATGCACATGGGACACATTGGTCAGCAGCGGAAAGGAGCACCATATGCCCATTGCACACATGGGATATTAAAGGAAAGAAGCACCGTATATGTGCATGGCACACATTCAGTAGTAAGTGAAAGGAGCACCATATACACATGACACACATTGGGTATTAAGGGACAGGAGCATCATATGCACATGGCACACATTGGGCAGTAGGGGAAAGGAGCACCATATGCACATGGCACACATTGGGTATTAAGGGACAGGAGCATCATATGCACATGGCACACATTGGGCAGTAGGGGAAAGGAGCACCATATGCACATGGCACACATTGGGTATTAAGGGACAGGAGCATCATATGCACATGGCACACATTGGTCATTAAGAAAAAGGAGCAGCATATGCATGTGGTACACAATGAACAGTAGGGGGAAGGAAAGTCATGTGCATGTGGCACATACTAGACAGGGAAAGAAGAAAAATAGAAGTGAAAAAACATGATCTGTGAAAAAGGAAATGGATACCCAACTGTCTAAAGAATGCAGCTATCTTCAGAACAGTAAAGTAAATATACTTAATTGTTTTTTCTTTGTAAGTATAGTTTACTTAATATCATCTAAAGGTACACAGTACAAATAGTGGTTTTATGTGAATAAAACTGAATGTACAATATTATTGATAAGGCAGTAAATAAAAGCTATATTTCCTATTTGATTCGCTAAGGTTGACTTGTTATGTCTTCAAAAAAATGTAAAATATATTTTCCTTTAATTTTTTCCAGGAGTCATTTGTTAAATATCACAGCAGACAAAGCTGATAGTTTTGTAGTTTCCTGCTGTAGTTTATGATAAGATAAGTAAGAATCATGTTTTAGTATTAAACTAGAAGTGTAATAAGTAACCTCTACTTTTTATTCATCTATTAAGTATAATGCAGCATATCTAACAAAAACAGAACACATTCCTATTTTTGAATCATGCCATCAAATGATACTGTGATTTAATATTCTATAAAGTTTGTAAAAATGGTGCATGTGCAGGGATTCTACTTCCTGTGCCTATGATCCACACTTAGACCACAGCACAGATACCATAGGGTTAGATATGGGAAGTAAGGGAGAGATATCTGTTTTCTTACCTTCTTCACAGGGAGAGTAGAGATTCCTATGTTCCTGCTGTGAGCACATCCAGTGGGTACCAGAGTGGAAACATTTAACATAGCATTCTTATTTCACTTGCAGGCACTTCTTGTTCCTTTTTAGTGAGTGATTCCATGATATACAGAATAAACACTCATCTCACAAAAATTTATAAGAAAAATGTAAATGTGACCTACCTGCCACTCGCTAAACTGTATCACCTGGTCAGAATATAAAATATGAGTTATTAATTTTCCCTTAAGAATCAACACCCTATATGAGAGATGCAGTTAGACCTAAAGGCTTGTTCAGACGTTCTAACAGGTACGAGTACCATGCATATGCTTGGTGAGATATTTTATAAGCTTTCGATACAGAATCTTAGTATTTAATGAATGTCTTGGGATGTGGTACCATAAGACAGGAGACTGAGTAACAAGACTGTCAAAAAACAGATCCTCTGGGAGACATCATATGCTGAATGAGACATTTATCATGTATATTCAATCTGCTTACGAGATAGAATCAAAGCTTCTCTAGGCAGGAGATACTTAGAAAAAAAACACCATCAAATAATGTACAGGTAGCAATCATGGGCTACAGAAATGTAACTAACATAGTAAATAATCCTGAGGAATTCCTGTTCCAGGAGGATATTGAAATTGGCATTGTCAGAGAAAGCTGGTTCAAAGGCCTGTGGACTATTTCACATATTATGGGTATAGTATTTATGATTCTGTAACCCTGCATGAGTGATCACATAGCCTATTCTTCAGGATAATGTAAAATATAGGCTAGAACCTACCTAAACAGAGGTGTAGTTTATCAGTGTTAATATTAATACAATGAACCCAAGAAGTCCTTAAATAATATTACAAGGAGACATAAACTGTCGCAATAGTAGTTTGTACACTCAAGTATTAATAGATTCCATTCTTAAAAATTACTTGAAACAGGCAGTAAGGAGCCCAAATGTGCCAGTAATATTTTAGACACTGTGTTTGCTGTCATATTTATGCTCCTCACCAGAAAAGGCACAGACACTAAAATGTGTGTATTAGAGACTATTCAGCTGCAGTTATGACTGAAAAAATGACACACTAGGCCGTTACAAAAAGGATTTATTATTTAGCATAAATTACGAACTGCTACAATAGTGAAGAAGTTCTCTCACAAGAAAAATGAATGCATATCCAAACATCTCCAATAAAAAATAAATATAGAAACTTATTTATAAAAAAGATGCTTCCACGGAGTGAACGCTCCAACAGCCAAAGCCAAACCAGTAATAAAGACAAGCAGAAACAATAGATGCTGGAGCAATACAAGGCTGTAAAATGCAAAACACATCCAATGTATGATAAAAAGTCAGTTTATTCCAATAACAAAGGTAAGCGCTTTCACCCAGAAGGGTTTTATCAGACCATGACCATTCTCAAGATTCAAAGGGTTTAAATACCAATACTGGCAGGAAACACACATCAATTCACTCTTAAAGCGCCAGACATTAAAGCACATAAATTGTATATAGAGAACATATAAAAAATATTTAAAAACAGATAAACAGCAAATCTCTACTCAAAACTATTTGTTAAAAAAATTAAATATATATCACATCTCATACAATGTACATATCAACAAAAACATATATGCACATCTAAAAACATTAAAGTGAAAAATAAAGAATACATTCCCTATCTACCCTGTAAGTCCTCTAGACTTCAGAAAGGGTTTAATGGGTACTTTATCATTAAGGTCAGGGTATTGATCTGCCCTGAGCCTTATGATCCACTTTGCTTCTTGACTCTCAGTATAAGTCTTAATATCCCCACCCCTGGGATTAGGGCATATCATTTCTATAAACCTGAACCTGAAGACATGGGTTTCATCAGTATCCAAAACATACTTCAAGAGTGCATTAACAGTAGAACCAATCTTGATCTGGTATAAATGTTCATGGATCCTATCCCTGAATTTCCTGTTAGTCTTACCCACATAATACATCCCATAGGTCTCACAAGAAGCAAGATAGACAACATGCTCGGACATACAATCAGCAGATACCTGGAACACATACTCATGTAGATCCAGGAGATGGATAAAATACTATTAGAATCTATGAACCTACAAAAATTGCATTGCCCACAAGGAGAAGTCCCATAGGCATTAGGTCCTTTTGTCCCTGCTCTACTATTACTTGGATAGCACAGTAACCTCTTCACATTCATCTTGTTCTTATACACAAACTGTGGGGCATCGCCTACAGTCTCTCTAACATCAGGGTCCACCCATAACACTTCCCAGTGGTTCCTTTATGTGTCCAGCATCCTTAGTATAAAATATAGGAAGTCTGATATTCCCAGATCCATTTTGGTTATTAAATTGATTACCACTGTCCAAGTATTCTGTGGAATCTGCTCCCAAATGGCTCTCCATGAATGGCACCTTGACTAATATAAAACTCTGAAGAATAAGGGACAGCTGTACCTCCCCTCAACATGGAGATCCCTTCCATACCCTTCTCAATATCATCCATCTTGTATGCCCTGGCACTGAACCTCTTATGCAGCTCTTCCAACTCATTAGAGAACCCTACGTCTGTGGGGCTGTATCTAGATACCCGCAAGGCTTGACCCTTGACTACATTCCTAAATATGTAGCCGGGGTGCATACTGTGTCTATGCAAAAGGGCATTCTTGTGGCAAGGTTTCCACATCCCATTATTAGGATCATAGTAAGGGGTCAGGCCTTGCAGGTATCTAGATCCAACCTCTCAGATGTAGGGTTCTCTAATGAGTTGGAAGAGCTGCGTAAGAGGTTCAGCGCCAGGGCATAAAAGATGGATGATATTGAGAAGGGTATGGAAGGGATCTCCATGCTGAGGGGAGGTCCCTTATTTTTTGGAGTTTTATATTTGTCAGGGTGCCACTCATGGAGAAGGCCATTTGGGTGCAGATTCCACAGAATACTTGGACAGTGGTAATCAATTTAATAACCAAAATGGATCTGGGAATATCAGATTTCCTATATTTTATACTAAGGATGTTGGACACATAAAAGATATCATCTGTAACCACTGTGAAGTGTTAAGGGTGGACCCTGATGTTAGAGAGATTGTAGGCGATGCCCCACAGTTTGTGTATAAGAACAAGTTGAATTTGAAGAGGTTACTGTGCTATCCAAGTAATAGAGCAGGGACAGAAGGGCCTAATGCTTATGGGACTTCTTGTGGACAATGCAATTTTTGTAGGTTGATAGAATCTAATAGTATTTTTATCCATCCCATGGATCTACATGAGTATGTGTTCTGGGTATCTGCTGATTGTATGCCCGAGCATGTTGTCTGTCTTGCTTCTTGTGAGACCTATGGGATGTATTATGTGGGTAAGACTAACAGGAAATTCAGGGATAGGAGCCGTGAACATTTATACCAGATCAGGATTGGTTCTACTGTTAATGCACTCTCGAAGCATGTTTTGGATACTGATGAATCCCATGTCTTCAGGTTCAGGGTTATAGAAATGATATACCCTAATCCCAGGGATGGGGATATTAAGACTTATACTGAGAGTCAAGAAGCAAAGTGGATCATAAGACTCAGGGCAGATCAATACCCTGGCCTTAATGATAAAGTACCCATTAAACCCTTTCTGAAGTCTAGAGGGCTTAGGGGTAGATAGGAAATGTATTCTTTATTTTTTACTTTAATGTTTTTAGATGTGCATCTATGTTTTTGTTGATATGTACATTATATGAGATGCGATATATATATATATATATATATATATATATATATATATATATATATATATATATTTTTTAGCAAATAGTTTTGATAGAGATTTTCTGTTTATCTGTTTTTAAAGATTTTTTTTATATATTCTCTATATACAGTTTATGTGCTTTAATGTCTGGCGCTTTAAGAGTGAATTGATATGTTTTTCCCAACAGTATTGGTATTTAAACCCTTTGAATCTTGAGAATGGTCATGGTCTGATCAAGCCCTTCTGGGTAAAAGCGTTGACCTTTGTTATTGGAATAAACTGAATTTTTATCGTACATTGGAAGTGTTTTGCATTTTTCAGCCTTGTATCGCTCCAGCATCTATTGTTTCTGTCTTTATAAATATAGAAAGATTCATGTGTTCATTTGTTAAATTTTTATTGGTGCAGATGCCATTTGTAAACCCTTCAATCATTTTCTGCCTCAGTTTAATAAACCTCATTCTCAAGATTTCTATTACCAACAGCAGCTATCTCTAATATGTAGTAATGTTAATAACAAGACTTTAGCAAATGTTTAATCTCTCCCACTATTTCAAGTCCTTGTTAATGCTAATGAAATCTCAGGAGGTATTAGGAAAATCCTTTCCCTAACATATTTTCATTTATATGAATTGTGTCACAGTCCTGGTACCTCCCTGCAAGTATTTCTTGTAAAGAAAGGGACTTTCAACTAACTGGGAAACAAATTTATAATGGCACTTCCCTCCAAGAAGAGGTTATATGCTGAGGTCTTATTCTATATATCCCACCTTAATTGAACATCTTGCTGGAATTGTCATAACAAATCTACAATTGGCTCATATGTCCATATCATGTGGGAATGACCTATAATTCAGTGTTTTGGAAAGCATCCTGGGAATTTGTTGATAAGCAGATCCATATCAATATGGTAAATGAGGCTGATTTAGTCATAGCTGGGTTTAATGAAACTGAGATTGAAAGGAAGTCTTGTTTGCTTCACAGTCTGCTTTTACCCACCAATAAAGCTCTCCCCTGACAATGGAAATAATCTACCCCCCATATAAATAATGGCAAATAATTATAGTTATTATACTTATCCCCTTTGGGAAAAAACATGTATCCGTGAATTACCATATAGGTGGCAGTACACTAAACACCGAAAGTTTGATAAGAGACTTAGGGACACAAGTGGGCAAGTGGTCTCACCTTCGATAACCACATTGCCACAACAGTCAGGAAATCCTTCTATGTGGCACACCTTATCACTAAGGGCTTTTCATCCAGAAAAAAGGAGGTCATTGTCCCACTGTACTCATCCCTCATTAGACCCATTATAGAATACAATGCCCCATTTGGTATGTACCTCTCAAGACATCTGCAACAACTGGAAAGGCCACAGAAATACCTCACTAAAAGAATCACAGGCCTAAAGCAGATGCCCTACGCTGACCGCCTTAAAAAACTCCAGCTATACTCTGTCGCATATCGTCTACTCAGAGGCAATCTTTGCTTAACATACAAGGCCATGTCAAACCCAGAGCTGTTGGACATGTTACACTTAAAGAAATGCCAATCCCTCAGAGCCACACGCTCCAGGGATCTAAACCTTGTCATCACAATAAACAAAACATGCTGGAGGGATAGGTTCCTGACCCAGAGACTCCCCAGACTCTGGAATAGATTGCCCATACATGTCAAGCAGAGTGCCTCTTTGTTCCTCTTCAAAAGGAACCTTGACGATTGGATGGGAGAAAGGAAATTCACCCCGGGGATCACATCAGTCGCCCTGCTAGACAGGGTCCAGGGAAGTAAATAGTGTGGGAAGAAATAGCCAGGGAATTGTTATGGCTAGGCTTGTATAGGCCCTAGGGCTGATAGCCTAGTACCAACCTATGAACCTATGAACCTAATACTGTGGCAAATATATCAATCTAAAATGCAAATTGTTCGCCATAAAGGAAATACAGCACAAGTTGTTTCCAAATGGCACCCATTAATTGATGTTCTCAAGCAAGTATAACTATAATTTGTCTGATTGATCTCCAAGTATAGTATATATAGTTTTTATTTATTGATGCTGATATTGCAGATAACTCCTCTCTGCAGTATGTTTGTGTATAATGCTTTTAACTTTGGTGTCTAGTTTGACCCTTGCTATATGGCTGTCTTAGTGACCTTATGAACACAATCAGCTCCTGGTTTTAGCACTTTAGTCTACTATTGGAGTGCCTTCTGTGTGGAGTCTGCATGCCCTCCCCGTGGTTGAGTGGTCTCTGAAAGACATGCGTAAATGGGCGTGCCTTCGCTGAAGGTTGGGCATTGGGCTGGCAACTCGTCACCATAAAAATTTACTGCCAATCATTAGCGGACCGGAGTTCCGCTGTGGCGACCCCTAACCGGGAAAAGCCGAAAAGACAAAAAGTCTACTATTATTTATACCTATGCAATTTCCAATTCAACTTCAGGTACCATTGGTGGTTTGCTGTAGATATAGATAATATTGTTATAATATACTTGTGTCAGGTTTAGCGTTTATGTAGAACATTATATTCCTACTACCACTATTTGTAGATAGATTTGTATACTTTTTTATCCATGTTGCTTTCACCCTATTACATTCTTTTATCAGTTCCACTGATATTCTTACAGATATATCATCCACTGATAGCTCTTCTCTATCGTTTATTATTTATTATAGATGCAGATACTATCTGTTTGCTCATTTCCCACCTATTTTCTATACAGAATAGTCTGGATCCCAGATTTGCTGGTTCCAGGACTTTATTTTTGAGTTTCTGAGTTGTCCAGACCTTGCTGTGGTAGAGGGAAGTATTTCTGCTTATCAGTGGGAGTGGTAAGCATTGAGCTGCCTATCTGTCGCTAGAGAAGTGGTTTCCAGCTCAGGAATAGTACCTTCTGGCTTAAAAACACTGTTTGCATGGGTTTGCACTTGTTTTAGCTGCTCAGTGGATCCTGTTTAGGCTTCCTGCAGACTACTACAGCACCAGAAACGAGGAGGAAAGACCTTTTGCTAATTATAAGTACCTTTTTGGCTTTTTTTGACTGTTTTTGCTAACCACACTTCTAAAAGCTGTTTTAAAGTGGTTCTGCTACTATTTATACTGTATTTTAAATTGTTTTACTGTTTGTGCACTTGATTTCTGCTTAAATTCAAAGTTTAAACTGCATTTACTGTTGTAGGCTACATACTCAAGTGTGATAGCCTTTTCTGTGCTTATTTACTGTTTAATTGCATTTTTCTGCTTAATTTAACCTTAAAAAACAAAAAAAAAACCCAGAAAAAAATCTGTTTGCTCATTTCCCACTTTTTTTCTATACTAGAATAGTCTGGATCCCAGATTTGCTGGTTTCAGGAGTTTATTTTTGTGTTTCTGAGATGTCCAGACTTTGTTGTGGTAGAGGGAAGTCTTTCTGATTATCACTGGGAGTGATAAGCATTGAGCTGCATATTTGTCACTAGAGGAGTGGTTTCCAGCTCAGGAATTGTACCTCATTGGCTGTTTGGGGCTGCTTTCTATCCCTTTCAACTTTCTGGCTAAAAAATCCGTCTTTGCGTGGGTTTGCGCATTGCCACTTACCTAAGGTTAAACTATTACCGGTGCCAGAAAGTCTGCTCTTCAAATTTTCCCTTACAACTAGCCAGTTCTCCAGTCTTAGCAATCTAACCTGATTCTTTAGCTCAGCACTTGCTTAGAACTAGTTGTAAGCACTAGTTATTCTATAAATTGCTACAGCACTCAACTTTCCTTACTAAGTAAAGAGGAAAACAGTCCTAGTACTTAAATAAACAAGCACCTATCCAGGCATGTCTAAGGGTCAGCTCCCGATGTTTTCTCCTGTCCACCTGGTGAATCTGGGCATCTTGGGGCAATGTAGCAGTTGCCTCATGTACACAGACAACTCTATCCTCCTACCACCCAATACTACAACCTGTGAGAGATGCACTTATGTAGCCAAGCTGGAAGCCAAGCTCTCTCCAGCCAAGTCAGTCAAGAGGAGAAGGTAAACACCCACACCACACCACACCATGCATAACACATAGTCCTTCAAAACCTACACCACCAAAACCCACACATAGTAACACAAAACACACCCCTACATTCACGGAGGGTCTTAATAAAATCCGCCCAAGCAACAGAGACCTCCAAAGCTGAAACGCAAACAACCACCACCCCCAACACAACCCAACCAACACATAACTCACAAAACCAGAGTGCCACTCAACCTCAGCCCCTAAGGCAAAACAACATACCCAACACACTAGTCATAGGTGATGCTATAGTCAGGCACACGGCTGTCCCACTCACCAGGCTAAACAAGGAGAAAATTACAGTCAGCTGCCTGTTAGGTGCCAGGATCCGCCACATAACTCATGCACTCAGGTCACTCCACAACAAGTACAAATACAACTCTGTCATTGTCCATGTTGAAGTGAATGACCTGTAACGTACCTCCCTGGACTACATGAAAAAGAGACATGGAGGAGCTCTCAGATCTTGTAACCCAGGTAACACTAGGCAATTCTGCAATCCAAATTGTAGCTTGCTACAGATCCCCCACCATGCCCCATGATTCCTACTCCACTTTTCTTAACATACTGGAAAGTATTAAGGTACAACCAAATACCCTAATACTGGGTGACTTCAACTACACTGCCAAAAACTGGGTAAACTAGTCATGTACCAACACATTTGATCAACAATTTTTGGAATTCATAAATTCTAATGCCTTTGATCAACTTAGCCATACCCCCACCAGGGGCACCAATATCCTAGACCTGGTGATTATAAACATGGGCGACTGATGCTCCATATTGGGTCTATAGTATAACATCGAAGTTGCAAAACTTTGAATGTTATAATATCGCACCAACTACATCAAAGGATGAAAATAGCGAAGCCTCGGAACATCGAATTCTTACCTAGGGCAAGATTTCGGTGGGCCGTACCATGGCTTTGCTATTTCCTCCACTGTGGTGTGATAGTTATGGGCCTTAGGGTTAGGGTGCGGGTTAAGGTAAGTGGATATGTAGGAATGTATGTATGGTTTAGTGTAGGGTTAGAAGTAGGGTTTTGTTAAGTGTATGTGCGTGTTTTAATTAGTTTGTTTGTGTATAGTTTCGTACGGGTAAGTGTGCGAT
This sequence comes from Protopterus annectens, assembly GCF_019279795.1. Lineage (NCBI taxonomy): Eukaryota > Metazoa > Chordata > Ceratodontiformes > Protopteridae > Protopterus > Protopterus annectens. The sequence continues at coordinate 1,054,338,011 of NC_056748.1, forward strand.
AGTTACAGACCTTAGGGTTAGGGTGCGGGATAAGGTTAGTGGATAGATAGGAATGTATGTACGGTTTAGTGTAGGGTTAGAAGTAGGGTTTTGTTAAGTGTATATGTGTGGTTTATTTATTTTGGTGTACTTGTGTTGTGTGTATGTTTCTTGGAACAGCACATTTTTTCCCTGGGAAAAAATTCTCTATTCTGAGTGTTCGATGTTATCATATTTTGAAATTCCAAGTTCGAGCTTATGGTGTTCGATATTTTGGAATTTCGAATATATGATATAGACCTTCCATACCAGAGGTCAGCTACTCATTGGTCAGATCTGACTATAAGCTAATCACCCTAGACATTCACATTCCACCCCCACCCCTATTAAGGTAACCACTGTAAAAAACTTCTCCAAAGCCAACTTCATGCTTCTCAAGACAGAAGTGGCAAACTTCACGACACCCATGCAGATGGAAAGTATAAGTACAACTGCTGTATCTTACACCAGTGCACTCTATGAACACATACACAAGTACAGGAACTGTGCCATTGCAAATAGAACCAAGATGCTCTCCCCCCAAAAAAGGATGCAAATTTGGTGGTTCCCTGCCATAAATAAACTCTACAACAAAAGGAGGAAACTGTTGCAAAAAATAGTAAAATCCCAAGAATGGAAAAACTCCCTTGTCAGCCTCACATAAGAAGCTGAGATCCCTCATAAGATCCTTCAAAGCTAGTTACAAAAACAAAATCGCCACAGATTTTAAAGACAACCACAAAGCATTCTATAGTTATGTCGGGAATCTCAATGGCAACACTCATATCTGCTCTGAGTTACAGCACAATGGCACTAAATATACATAACCAACTGATATTGCCAACATCCTGCCAGATAGGTTCAGTGCTAACTTCACCCTCCTCTCACTCCCTAAAGGGCCCATCACAATACTGGAAGAATACCAAGTCCTGGTAATCACGGCTGCACAGGTAAAAACTGCACTCTCCAAAGCCAAGAATACAGCATCCATGGGGCCAGACAACATCCCGGGATGTGTTTTGCATGAACTACAAAACGAACTAGCACCCCACCTAAGTACCATGTTCAGTCATAGCCTCACTTCAGGCTTTGTGCCTACTGAATGGTGCACAGCTACGGTTATCCCATTCCACAAGGGGGGATCCAACACGGACCTCGGGAACTACCAACCCATTAGCCTGATGAGCCTGACCTGCAAAGCCATGGAACTTATCATCATGAAACTTATAAACAAAGACATAGGTAACCTTCAAACTCTGGACCCTACCCAGTTTGGGTTTGTGAAAGGCAGATCTTGTCTCCTAAAACTGATTGACTTCTTTGAGGCAGTCACCAGAGCTGTGGATGAGGGTAAAGTGGTTTACACAGCCTATCTAGACCTTGCCAAGGCATCTGACACCATCCCCCCACTCTGGAATCATAGATAAACTCACTAAACTGGGATAAATCCCTATGTCATGTGATGGATTGCTAGTTACTCACTCACAGAACCCACACCGTGAAAATAGCTGACTCCAAGTCTGACTCCAGACCATTGACAAGTGGAGTACCACAGGGTCCATGCCTGGGTCCACTCCTGTTTGGCATCTACTTTTCTGAAGTTCAGGCCAACAAAGAGGTTCTATGGCTAACAAAGTTTGCAGATGACTGCAAACTGGGAACTATTATTGAACCCCCAAGTGATATGAACATTCTACAAAAGGGCCTGACTGAGACAGATGCCTGGTGTCAAAGTCTTGGCCTGAAGCTCAACACCAAAAAATGCAGTCATCCCCTTTGGGAAAAACCCTGTGCCCATGAACTACCACATAGGCAGTAGTCCACTTAGCAGCGAAAGTGTGATAAAAGACCTAGGGACACAGGTGGACAGTAGTCTCTCCTCTGATAACCACATCACCACAGTAGTCAGGAAATCCTTCTAATTGGCACATCTCATCACAAAAGGTTTCTCATCCAGAAAAAAGGAGGTCATTGTTCCTCTCTACTCATCCCTCATTAGATCTATTATTGAGTACAATGCCAAATGAAAGGAGATGAAAAAGTGAACTGCCGTCACAAAAACCAAACAAAATGTTCACTTTGGAGACCAAATAAGGGTATGAGACCCAAGCTGTACAAATCCAGATGGAAATCGATATAATAGTTGAAATAATTCGAAAAATGGAAGTAGAATGTAGAAAAACTGGTTTATTTGAGGTCATTGTTCCTCTCTACTCATCCCTCATTAGATCTATTATTGAGTACAATGCCCCATTTGATATGTACCTCACAAGACATTTACAACTGGAAAGGCCACAAAAATACCCCACAAAGAGGATCACTGGTCTGAAACAGATGCCCTATGCAGACCGTCTCAAAAAACTCCAGCTCTACTCTGTTACATATTGTCTACTCAGAGGTGATCTCTGCCTAACATACAAAGCCATGTCAAACCCAGAGCTGATAGACGTGCTACACTTACAGAAATCCCATTCCCTCTGAACCACACACTCCAGGGACCTAAATCTTTTCACCACAATAAACACAACATGCTGGAGGGATAGGTTTCTGTCCCAGAGACTCCTCATATATTGGAACAGACTGCCCATTCATGTGAAGCAAAGCACCTCATTAGCCCTCTTTAAGAAAAATCTTGATGATTGGATGGGAAATAGGAAATTCATCCCGGGGATCACTTCTGTGGCTCTGCTTGACAGGGGCATAAGAAAATAATTTTTGGGTGGCGAAAGCCAGGGAATCTTTATGGCTAGGCTTGTACAGGCCCAAGGACCGATAGCCTAGTACCTACCTATGAACCTATGAACCTATTTCTCTTGGTAGCAAAGGAAAGGCTAGCCCATGATTTTATAATGAGTTGTATAAAGCATCTGTTACCTTTCGTGCTGTTGATATTTACTTTTAGTACTAGTTTTCTTGATCTTGTGTTACTTCTTCCACTGGTATCTTCTATGCTTGGAATTTAAAATCCAACCGGTTCAGGCATTGCCTTTTAGACCATGCAGAAGTCAGCTATTAAGTAAATTGTAAGAAACATGGCATAGTGACTGTATGTGAACCCTTTCTGAATATTTCAAATTTTCTAACTGTATGATTTTTCAAGTAAAGAATTGTACCATTTTGAGTTCTGTTAGGTGGCTTATATGAGGCTGTGAAGTAACAAGTCATATCACTGAGTTATGATCTCCATGGAGTGAATTTTTATGCCCTTTATAATGAGATTGGTAAAGGATTATGCTTTCCTGACTTTGTTTACTACATAAACCCTAGTCAAAGTTTAAATTATCCTGAGATGTTAAGGATATCTTTTTATGATTTTACCATATAGCTTATAATCATAATGTATGCTCTTTTTGCCAGCTTTCATGATGCTACATGTGATGACAATAATGTTGAGGTCACTATTAATGCACCAAATGTCTATTATCTGTAGACCATCTTGGGAACTTGGCATCTTTATTGAAATAACTGTGTTACCAACTTTGCAGTCATCAGCTTATTTGATTGGCTATATCCCATTTCCCACTTTTGTATAAGAGAAGAATAGTCAAAAAAAGAGGTGATCCTGATACATAGTCCTGTAGGACACCACTGGTAACCCCTGCTGAAACAAAGAACTCACCGATACTTTCACTTGTAACCTATTTTTTGACATGCTGGTTTAACAGTTCTAGTTTAAACATTCACCAGGATAAAAGTATATTATGCTATTTGGCAAAAGCAGTCCTTTAGTTAGTATCAAATTGGGGGATTTTGAATTATCCCAATTTTTAGAATACAAGAAACTTAGTGTTAAGATCACCAGTAACGCAAAATTCAAAGCAAATGGACAACATGTGAAAATCAAATCTATGAAAATGCCTGGACTACTATTAAAAAAATGTTCATTCTAAAGCTCTGTAGTATTGATTACATTTTTGTTGTGTACGTGAGACCCATTCTGGAGTACAGCTCACTATTTTGGAGTTATTCAAAGAGTGAATTACTCATATTAGAAAGTGTTCAGAGGAAATGAAGGAAGCAAACATGAAGATTTCTGCAGATATGAGGATGCCCATGTAATATGGGTGAAACCGCTCATCTTGTACCTACCTGGATGTTTTCTGTGTCGGAAAAAATTTTTTCAAGAAGAAACAAGCCTCTACAAGAGAACAATGGGAGGACATATGTATGGTTCCCAAGTATGCAAAGAAGTCCAGAAGGTTTAGACTCTTTGGTTGGAACAGTTTGCATAGGTAGATTTATACCCCAAGCAGAATTGAAAGAATTTTCCTCAGGTAGATAGCCACTGTTGGAAGTGTAATGGGGAAGACAGAGGTAAGTGGGAAAATTCGTTTTGGGAGTGTAGTTAATTGGCAAATTTTAAAAATTACCTACAGAGTTTTCTGTCAGAAATACTACATGAACAAATAGCTATAACTAAGGATGTGATTTTTTTAAGCTGGGACATAGAATCTGAATTGCCTAGAAATAGTAACGCCTTATTTTAATTCTGTTGGCTGCCAAAAAGCAATTACTAGAACATGGAAATCAAAGTCTAAACCATCTGTATTTTGAGTATTGAAGATTATAAATGAGATAAAAGAACTGAAAAAGGGATCTTTAGAAAAGGAAAGGAGCAAATTACACCAAAATAAATAAAAATGATGGGAACAATACATGCAGGATAATGTTCTGGAGGAAGAATGAGGTTTCAGGGAAGGCAGAAATTTATGTAATGCTAGCCTGACGATAATTACAAAGAAAGGAAAGACGTGATATCTAATGTATGTAAATGGAAAAATAGTGTGGGTTTGTTTTCTTTTCTGCTAATGTATATTTGGCTATGACTAAGTGACAATTTAATAAAGGTGTTAAAAAAACAAGAAACAAACTTATGGAGATCATTTTGACAAAGGGTACTGAATTACTTTAACGCCTATAAACTGTCTATAAAAACTTGTATATTGTCTCTGAATCAAATTTGCTTTTGACCAGGGAAACTTTTAGGAGGAAGAGGAGTGCTGTTAGTGGCTGATATGTTGATAGATGATTCTGCCTGGTGAGGAGAAAAAGAGTCCTGGGAAGAAAAGGTTGAATTATTTGAGTACTCTATAACTATAAAAATCTCAACAGTAAATGAGGAAATGAATTTTTGAATTTTTTTTACTTATTCCATGAAAAATTGGTTTATTTTAGAAATCACTGGAAAGATACTAATATATATACATATATATATATATATATATATATATATATATATATATATATATATATATATACACACACATATATATATATATATATATATATATATGTGTGTGTGTGTGGTGTGTGTGTGTGTGTGTGTGTGTGTGTGTGTGTGTGTGTGTGTGTGTGTGTGTGTTTGTGTGTGTGTGTTTATATATGGGAACACTTAAACTGATCTAATGATTATAACATCATCAGTCAAAATATTGACAAAAATCAATGTTATAGCAGGGAAGGATATATGCCCTTTCTCCATGATCGAGCAAACTCAGAAATGGCATATACAAGTGGCTGGAGGAGCCCCTGCAACAAAATTACATATGTGCATACATACAAATATTTTAAGCACGAGCATGAATTGCCCTAACCTGCCAATATAGCAAAACAGTTGTCTCCATAAGTGTCCAGGCTGTTCTTAAAAATATCTAAACTAGTGCTTGCTTTAATGTAACTTGGTAGTCTATTCCATGCATCAGCTGCTCTTTCATAATAACTTAAAATTTTCACAGATTTCTGCTGTACTCTTTGCAGTTTACTCATGCTTGTTTTCTTATCAGGTTTCCATATTGCTATTTCAAACTTAAGTTTGGGTTTAATGTAACTACAAAACAATGAATTCATCACTTCTGATTTCTAGACCTTATAAATCATTTTATGCAACCCATAGTTCATCAAACAATTCGTTGATATGATTAGAAAAATTCAAAGCTGGATCTACCTATATAAACATTGGTTTTAGAGGGGCTCAGTTTCTGTGACTATTTTCTGTTTAGATATTTTCTTGTCAATATTATGATATTGTAATTTCAGAATGTGTGTGCAAGTGTGTTTATGTCGAGAAGTGCTTCATGGGATTTAGAGATATTAAAAGCATATTATAAACAGGAAATGGTACCCGAAGCTTTGCGACTTTATATGGAACTGAGTATTCTAATTTCACATGTAAGTGGAAGACTGTTCAGAAAACTGCTAATCTTTTGTTAGTTAAGTTTTTAACTGAATATTATGAAGGTAAACCTGTATTGTTAAATGATGATGTTGCAATAACCATAAACCAAGTCTTACCATTTGCTATTGATGTTGAATATTAAATATTTTGATTTGTTTGAAAATTTTAAAAATAATGTAAGTAACTTAGATGTGGAATTACAACCTAGCTATTATTGGCTGTAATGATTATCAGAACAACAAGGTTTTTGAAAGGAGAAAACAGAAGAAAATTGTTTGCTTTTTTAAGGCAACTGAGGGATCAGGAAATAAAAATAAATGTAGATTTAAATATAAGAGAAATATTTCTGGTGCTTATATAGATGTTATGAGATGCGTACCGATATGTCCTCTAATATGTATACTGATACAGGTAAAATGAGACAGTCTCTTAACAAAAGACATCAAATGTAAAAGTGAATTCCACCACAAAGGACTTGGTAAGAAACAACAAAGACATAAAGGACAAATGATGGTGATGCACAGAGATATGGTGAAATAATTAATAGTGAAACTGATGTGGTTAATCTTACTTAATGTAGCTTTTCCTTATAATGTCTTTTAGTGCTTAATAAATGTTTGAATTGTATTCCTTCTTTTTTCACTTCCTTGCTAGGTGTAATGTGTCAGTTAATAAATTTGAAGAAATTTAAATTTGATGTATTGGTGTGATATACATGGAATAAGGGAGTGAAACAGGATTCAAGTCTAGTAAATATGATTTTAATCCCATATGCTACGCTCTAGTGGGAGCTTTTAATAAACTAATTATAAAAGACTTAATACGGAATGAGTCAACATTGTTTACAAATTATGTACATAATTTGTCAATAAAGGAGAAGGATGCAATAAGGAATTTACAGCTGAATAAGGATGTTATAATTACAAATGCTGATAAACATCTATCTGATAGGAAAGTTTATCCACTCATGTGTATAGTTCGTACACGTCTTTTCAAAAAGCACTTGGATGATTTTTAAGTGTTTTGTTACAGAATGTAAGCTTACCAATAATCAAAAAGTACAGTTGGTAGCTGAAGATCCTCAAAGGCTTGTTTTGTATTTTTTACCTAAGTTTCATAACAATAGAACACCAGTTCCTAAAAAAACTATTGAGGCTGATAGGGAATCTCTAACAGAATCAGCTTCAGCATTTCTTGAATATTATTTGAAACCCTTAGTTAATTACATTCCATCCATAGTAAAGGACAACACACATTTTTTGAAAGTTTTGGAGAGACAAAAAGTAAAAATTAGCTCATATTTAGTTACATCAGATGAAAATTCACTTTACACTAGTATACCACCTGCAGTAAGTGTTGAAGCAGTAAGGAGTTTTTTTGACAGATACAGGTTTTAAAGAGTTTTTGTTAGAAATACTGAATCAAATCTTAACAAAAATTTATCTTTTTTAGATGATTATCTTCAACTAAGTGGTAATGCTATGGGTTTTAATTTTGCATCCATATATGCTGAAATATTTATGGGAGTTTTTTAAAGAAAAACACATTTGCGAGCCCAGGAATAATAAATTTTTTTGAGATCGAAAGGATCCTGCATTAGGTTTTTAGATGATTGTTGGATGGTCTGGGAAGGACAGATAGGTAAGCTAGAAGAATTTGTGAATTTTTTAAATAATTTGATCTTTTAGCTATGATTTATATATATATATATATATATATATATATATATATATATATATATATACATACACACACACACACACACACACACACACACACACACATATATATATATATATATATATATATATATATATATATATATATATATATACCATTTTGCTATCATTTGTGTGAATGACATTCTGTCGGCATGTATGCTGCCGAAAATCAGAATGTCGTGCACAAAATGAAAAGTGAATGGGATAGTCGAAGACACTTATGCGAATGCAGTAGTGCATTCGCATAAGTGAGTTTGACTATATAGTCAAATATGTACAGATATCATGGTACAGTGGGGAGTGGAAATTCATCCCCCCTGCAAAAATGTAATTTGTTGTATAGGAGTTTGATTTACATCAGCTCCTATACGGCTATCATGTGATGTTTTCAGTGACAATGTCAACTCAAATGTGTTGATCATTTGGGTCGACATTCTGTAGGAGTGGAGAGTTGGGTTTTGGTGTTTATTTTCGTTATTGCAAATGGCAAATGTTTTGCCTTTCGCAATAACTATAGTAAACCATATATATATATATATATATATATATATATATATATATATATATATGTGTGTGTGTGTGTGTGTGTGTGTGTGTGTGTGTGTGTAAACTAGGAGTCATGAGTATGTCAGGAACCTCCATGACAAAGCCCAGGTTTGTTCTGAATTAGTACTTAACAGTATCACTTACACTGATCCTGTTGAGTTAGCCAACCTGCTAGCAGATAGGTTCAGTGCAAACTTCACCCCCCCATCCTCCCCAAGGCCATTTCAACATCCCTGATGTGTCCCACACCTCACAACTCTGAGGATGAAGTGCTAAAGGCCCTATCCAAGGCAAAGAACACAGCTTCCAAGTACAGGCTTTATTCCAGCAGAGTGGAGAACTCCCATTGTCATCTGCTTGCACAAAGGTGGTGCCCCTACTGACCCTAGAAACTATTGCCCCATTAGCTTGACAAGTCTGATCTGTAAAGACATGGAGCATATTATTATTATGGATCTCATAAACAAGGACATAAACAATCTCCAAGCACTTGATCCCACCCAGTTCGGATTCGTCAAGGCAGATCTTGCCTGTTGGACCTGGTTGACTTCTTTGTCACTAAGGCCCTGGATGAGGGAAAGTCAGTGCATACAGCTTACCTTGACTTTGATAAGGCCTTTGACATAATCCCTCACTAGGGCATCATCGAAAAGCAAATACAACTTGGCATAAATCCCTATCTCATCAGGTGGGTGGCAACTGTCTTACCGACAGGACCCTCAAAGTCAAAAAAGGCACCTCTATATCTGATAGCAGACCTATCACTAGTGGAGTTCCCCAGGGATCTGTCCTGGGACCCCTACTGTTTGGCATCAACTTCGCAGAGGTCCAGGCAAAGACAAAAGGCCTGTGGCTGACCAAGTTTGTTGATGACTGTTGGGTGCTGTCACTGACTCCCCAAATGATGTTAACATACTGCAAGAGGGTCTCCCAGCAACTAATGACTGGTACCAAAGTCATGGCCACAAGCTAAATGTAAAAAATGGCCCCTACTGATTACTACATCAATGGCAACCCACTAAGCACACAACCTGTGGTGAGAGACCTGGGCAGTCAGGTTGATAACAACTTCACATTCAACTATCGTGTAGTGGCTGTGGTCAGAAAAGCCTTTTACTTGGTTCATCTCATAAGTAAAGGGATTACATCCAGAAAAAAAGGAGGTTATTACATTTCTATACTCCTCCCTCATTAGACCAATAATTGAGTATAACGCCCCATTTGGTATGTACCTCTCCAAACATTTGCACCAACTGGAAAGGCCACTGAAATACCTCACAAAGAAAATACATGGCCTCCAACACTTCTGCTATGCTGACAGGCTCAAATCACTATCATTCTATTCGGTATCATACAGATTGCTGAGGGGTGATCTATATCGCACCTACAAGGTGATCTCGGATCCTGCCCTACTACAGATGCTCCATATCCATAAGTATAACTCCTCACACATTATCCACTCTAAAGGCCTGACTCTAATATGCTACATTAACCTCCTATGATCCTCTCTATATATATAAATATATAAATATATAAAATATGCACACACACACACACACACACACACACACACACACACACACACACACATATATATATATATATATATATATATATATATATATATATATATATATATATCAATCACAATCCGAAACAGGCACTGTCAGTATCATGCGAAAACAGATGACAAGTTGGACACCAGTCTTTATTAAAAAAATCGCATACGCATAAACAGTTTAAAGTCGAAAATACATTTTGTGAGGTCACATTTCCTGCTTGGAATAAATTGAAATCCTTTTGAAAACAAATCAAAATGCTCATTTATAAATTCAGTATTACTATAGTTAAAAATGTTATAATTATTGTATTGATACTTATAGTCTTTCTTAGTTATTCTGTCCTTGTATACAATCATTTTTTCCCCCTTGGCCGCATCCCCCCCACCTGGCTCCTCTACTGAAGCAGTGCTGATTGTACTGGAAGATTTCTGTTCATTAATCTCTCCAATCTGTAGAGGAAGGAAATTCTAAAGGGTCAATAATGTTATTACAGTTACCTCTACTTCTATCATAATAAGAATTATCCATATATTGCTCCCTATTACCTTCCCTATACTCTTTTATAAAGTCATCACCATCTCGCTTGTAAAATTCTGGCATAGGGTAAGTACATAGGTTCATAGGTTGGTACTAGGCTATTACAAGCCTAGCCATAACAATTCCCTGGCTATTTCTTCCCACACTGTTTACTTCCTGGACCCCTTTCTCCCATCCAATCATCAACGTTCCTTTTGAAGAGGGCCAAAGAGGCTTGACATGTATGGGCAATCTATTCCAGAGTTTGCAAAATTCAACAAGCAGTTTTTAACACAGATAAGCGCTTTACCCAATCTAAGGACTTGGGTGCAAGGCCCAAGACAAATGAAGCAGTGCAGCAGGGTAAGCGTTTTTTAGCCCAACTGCCAGCTCCAATGAAGAAAAAAGGAGAATGGAAGAGAGCCAGCAGCGAAGGCAGGGGGGCAAAAAAGTGAAGGACATCAAATTGACTGGTGATAATATTGCTTATAATTTATCTAACTATGTTCTTAATGATGATGAATTATTTGTTTTAAATAAAGGTATGTCCTTCGTACCAAGTAGAGAAAGCTGTTTTAATGAAATAGTCATGGATATGAAGTTTTATGGTAGAAAAGTAATGTTGCAAAGTTTGTTTAACCAACAAAATAGACAACATATGTTGAGACAACCTAGTACATTCATGCCACCACTCAATTCTACCATGCAAATGTTTCTTAAAGTATGTGAAGCTGATTTATATAAATATTTGGAAGAAGGTAAAAATCAGAAATATTTTAATTTAACAAATACACAAAAACAAGCATTAATAAGTTTACAGAATAATGATAATATCATAATAAAACAGGCAGATAAAGGTGGAGCGGTTGTTATATTAAATAAGGATGATTATCATTTTAAATTAAATAATTTATTAATAGAAGGTAATACCTACTTGAAAATTAGTCCATTAGAACTTAACAACATCATAATAGGTGTTCATAACAGTATTAAATGTATGTTGGATAACAATACTATAGACCAAGATCTTAGTGAATTTCTATTAATAGAATATCCGGTAACACCTATTTTCAAAGCACTACCCAAGTTACATAAAAATTATAAAGATCCTCCACTGAGACCGATATTCTCAGGTAGAAAATGGGTAACTGAAAATTTCTCTATTTGGTTAGAATATACTTTAAAACCATATACAACAAGAATAATAGAAATTTTGAAAGATACACGACAATTTTTGGAAGCCATAAAAAATGTTGATATATGTGGAAAAGAAGTATTAATGGTCACCTTAGACATTGTAAATTTGTTTATAGTGATAGAAAATGAATATGGCATGAATGCTGTTTGTGAACTATGCAAAGAAATGGGTGAATCAGATGAAAGGAAATTATTTACAATAAGAAAATGCTTGAATTTGGTTTTATCTAACAATGTATTTATATGCAATGACAATGTATATAGACAAACACAGGGGGTAGCCATGGGCACCCCCTGTGCTAATACATATGAAAATTTGGTTTTGTCATTTTGGGAGAGTTGTTTTGTGCTAGGGGGCCAAAACAGATGGAAAAAGCATTTATTTCTTTATAGACGTTTTGTGGACGATGTTTTTATTTTATGGGAAGGGGAAAAGAGAGAACTAGTACTTTTCATAGAATATTTGGAACATACCACAACTTTTTTCAAATTTTCTCTCACATGCTCAGATGAAGCTATAGATTTTCTAGATGTCAGAATTAAAAAAGAAAGATCTGGCTTTGTTAATTCCTTGTTTCGAAAAGAATGCTGGAAAAATAATTTACTTACTTATGATAGTATGCACCCCAGACATACATATAAGAATATAATAAGGGTCAGGTAAGTAGAGCCTCAAGGCTTTGTACTAAAGATAGTGATTTTGAGGAAGAATTGATGAATATGGAACATATTTTTAAAAATAGAGGTTATAATGAGAGGTTGATAGTAAGTGAATTAAGTCAGGGTAATATACATGGAAAATCTGTATCTTCATTAAAGACAATTTCATCAGAAGAGCAACATGGCCATAAATTTGCATTTAATAGAATGACATTCACGTATAGTAGTAATATACATGGTGTATGTGACATTATTAAGAAAAATTGGCATATACTTTTATCTGATGATAAAATAAAAGAAATAGTAGGGATAGAACCCAAATTTGGATTTAGAAGAAATAAAAATCTGAAAGACATTTTAACACAAGAAAAGAGTAACCACAAGAAAAGTTCCATTTGTCAAGTAGGTACAAAACCATGTGGGCTATGCAAAGCATGTCACTGTTTTAATAAAGAGATTGTTTTTAAGCATCCAGTAACAGGGAAATTATTTCATTTTAAAGCAAAAGCTAATTGTAGACCAAAGAATATAATTTATTTAGCTGAGTGTCAGCAATGCAAAGCATTTTACGTGGGAAAAACAAATAATATGTTTAAAGTTAGAATTCTGCAACATCTTTCATGCATAAGAACTAGAAATATGCACAATGCACTTTATAAACATGTAGAAGTAAATAATGACCATCAGTTTAGATTTAGAGCTATTGCAAATGTGTTTCCTAGTATAAGAAAGGGTAGCCTAATAGATGCCACTGAGAGAGAAGAAGCAAAGTGGATAATTGAGCTTTTAGCCCATAGGACACCAGGACTAAATGAATTTGTTCCTATGAAACCCACCCTCAAAGATAGGAGGGTGCAGTATAAATTTTGATTGGTTGGAAACTGTTTTGAATTAGGTATTTAAATGTGACTAAGACTGTTTTTATTTCATCTGAAGAAGGGCAGAGCCCGAATGCGCTTATCTGTGTTAAAAACTGCTTGTTGAATTTTGCCTTGTCATATTAAATTAGTGTTTTATCGAAGGATTGTGGTGGTCTACATTGGTCTGTTCGCTAAAGATTTTTTTGTACTCTGTGGACCTTCAGTCAGTTTTCTCAATTTGTTTTCTTTGCTATTCCAGAGTTTGGGCAGTCTCTGGGTCAGGAACCTATCCCTCCAGCATGTTTTGTTTATTGTGATGACAAGGTTTAGATCCCTGGAGCGTGTGGCTCTGAGGGATTGGGATTTCTTTAAGTGTAGCATGTCCAACAGCTCTGGGTTTGACATGGCCTTGCATGTTAAGCAGAGATCACCTCTGAGTAGATGATATACAGTATAGCTGTATTTTTTTAAGGTGGTCAGCATAGGGCATCTGCTTTAGGCATGTGATTCTTTTAGTGAGGTATTTCTGCGGCCGTTCCAGGTGGTGCAGGTGTCTTGAGAGGTACATACCAAATGGGGCGTTGTATTCTATAATGGGTCTAATGAGGGATGAGTACAGTGGGACAATGACCTCCTTTTTTCTGGATGAAAAGCCCTTAGTGATGAGGTGTGCCACATAGAAGGATTTCCTGACTGTTGTGGCAATGTGGTTATCGAAGGTGAGACCACTGTCCACCTGTGTCCTTAAGTCTCAAACTTTCAGTGTTTAGTGTACTGCCACCTATGTGGTAATTCACGGGTACATGTTTTTTCCCAAAAGGGATAACTATACATTTCTTGTCATTGAGCTTGAGCCCATGGCTCTGGCACCAAGAATCTATTTCTGTAAGGCCCTTTTGTAGAGTATCCACATAATTTGGAGATTCAATAGTGGCTCCCAGTTTGCAGTCATCTGTGAACTTTGTTAGCCAGAGTCCCTTAGTACTGGCCTGTACTTCAGAGAAGTAGATGCCAAACAAGAGCGGTCGCAGGACTGAACCCTGAGGTACTCCACATGTCACTTGTCTGGAGGTGGATTTGGAATCAGCTACTTTTACAGTGTGGGTTCTGTCAGTAAACCATTTGGCAACTCATCAAGTGACGTAGGGATTAATGCCCAGCTTAGTAAGTTTATCTATGATTCCAGAGTGGGGGATGGTGTCAAAGGCCTTGGCAAGGTCCAGATAGGCTGTGAGGACTGCCTTACCCTTGTCCATGGCTCTGGAGACTGATTCAAAGAAGTCAATCAGGTTCAGGAGACAAGATCGGCCCTCCACGACCCCAAACTGGGTGAGGTCCAGTGTTTGAAGGTTGCCAGTGTCTTTATTTATAAGTTCCATTATAATACGTTCCATGGCCTTGCAGATCAGACTCGTCAGACTGATGGGGTGGTAGTTCCCAGGATCCAAGGTGGATCCCCCCTTGTGGAGTGGGATAACTGTAGCTGTGCACCACTCAGTGGGCACAAAGCCTGAGGTGAGGCTATGAATAATCACATGACATTTAGGTGAGGTGCCAGTTCATTTTGTTGTTCATGTAGTACACAGCCCGGGATGTCATCTGGTTCCATGGATGCTGTATTCTTAGCTTTGGAGAGTGCATTTTTTTACCTGTGTGGCCATTATTGCGATTTTGGCAATCTTCCGGGTATTGAGATGGCCATTTAGAGGATTTTTTACCTGTGGGCCATTATTTACCGTGTTTTTGGCAATCCCGTGAGAGATGAGCCATTTAGGAGGTGGGGATGAAGTTGGCACTGAATCGATCTGCCAGGATATTGGCAATATCCTTGGGATCAGTATATTTAATGCCATTCTGTTGTAGCTCGGAGCAGATCTGAGCATTGCCATTTAGATTATTGACATAGTTATAGAATGCCTTGTGGTTTTCTTTGGAATCTTTGGCAATTTTATTTTCGTAACTAGCTTTGGAGGATTTTATGGGGGATCTCAGCTTCTTACTGAGGCTGGTAAGAGAGGTTTTTGCATCCTGGGATTTTCCTCTTTTCTGCAACAGTTTTTTCCTTTTATTGTAAAGTTTGTTTATGGCAGGGGACCACCAGATTGGCTTCATTTATTTGGAGGAGAGCATCTTGGCTCTATTTGAGATGGCACGATTCATGCATGAGTGGATGTGTAGTGTAGGACTCAGCAGTGCATGGTTGTCATGAAGTTTGTCACTTCTGACTTGAATAGCATGAAGTTGGCTTTGGAGAAGTTTTTTATGGAGGTTTCCTTACTGGGGGGTGGGGGTGGGATGTGGATGTTAAGGTTGATTAGCTTATGGTCTGACCTGACCAACGAGGGGGTCAACATAGATGTGGAGCATCGATTTCCCATGTTGGTAATGACCAGGTCTAGGATATTGGGTCCCCTAGTGGGACAATGGATTAGTTGATCCAGGGTATTGGAAATTATGAATTCCAAGAACCGTTGGGC